>NC_142931.1:34549960-34557460 GCF_046866305.1 Octopus bimaculoides
ATAGAAGAATGGTTAGTGAGAGCTGAGCGAGCCATGTACAGAGATGCTGCCAGTAAGGTGAGGGTTGGAAATGAGTACAGCAATGAATTCCGGGTAGAGGTAGGGGTCCACCAAGGTTCCGTCCTCAGCCCCTTCCTATTTATCATAGTCTTCCAGGCAATCACAGAGGAGTTCAAGACAGGTTGCCCCTGGGAGCTCCTCTATGCTGATGACCTTGCACTAATTGCGGAGTCACTATCAGAACTAGAGGAGAAGTTTCAAGTGTGGAAGCAAGGTCTAGAATTGAAGGGCCTTAGAGTCAACCTAGCTAAAACCAAAATCCTAATAAGTAGGAAGGTAGATAAAACACAAACCCTTTCAGGTAGATGGCCCTGCTCAGTATGTAGAAAAGGAGTAGGTAGTAACTCTATAAGATGTACCCGGTGCAAGCTATGGACACATAAGAGGTGCAGCAATATCAAAGGCAGGTTAACTAGGAAGTTAGTTTTTGTATGTGGCTGATGTTCAGGTGCAATAAAGACTGTAAACAAACAAGAAACAACTTCTATCTCATTCCAGGGTGAAAAACTAGAGGTAGTCGATAGCTTCCGCTATCTGGGTGACCAAGTTAGTAGTGGGGGTGGGTGTGCTGAAAGTGTAGCTGCTAGAATAAGAATAGCCTGGGCAAAGTTTAGAGAGCTCTTACCTCTGCTGGCGACAAAGGGACTCTCACTCAGAGTAAAAGGCAGACTGTATGACGCATGTGTACGAACAGCCATGCTACATGGCAGTGAAACATGGGCTGTAACTGCTGAGGACATGCGTAAGCTCGCAAAGAATGAAGTCAGTATGCTCCGTTGGATGTGTAATGTAATTGTGAATACCCGTCAGAGTGTAAGTATCTTGAGAGAAAAGCTGAACAATAGAAGCATCAGTTGTGGTGTGCAAGAGAGACGATTGCGCTGGTATGGACATGTGGTGAGAATGGATGAGGATAGCTGCGTGAAAAAGTGTCACACCCTAACAGTTGAGGGAACCCGTGGAAGAGGTAGGCCCAGGAAGACCTGGGCTGAGGTGGTGAGGCAAGACCTTAGTACATTGGGCCTCACCAAGGCGATGACTACTGACCGAGACCTTTGGAAATGTGCTGTGCGTGAGAAGACCCGGCAAGCCAAGTCAGATTGTTGCCAGTGCCCCTGGACTGGCTCTTTTGCAGGTGGCACATAAGATGCACCATTTTGAGCGTGGCCGTTGCCAGTACCGCCTGACTGGCCTTCGTAGGATTTTCGAGCGAGATCGTTGCCAGTGCCCCTGGACTGGCTCTTGTGTAGGTGGCACATAAAAGACACCATTTCGAGCGTGGCCGTTGCCAGTATCGCCTGACTGGCCTTCATGCGGGTGACACGTAAAAGCACCTACTACACTCTCTGAGTGGTTGGCGTTAGGAAGGGCATCCAGCTGTAGAAACTCTGCCAAATTTAGATTGGAGCCTGGTGTTGCCATCCGGTTTCACCAGTCCTCAGTCAAATCGTCCAACCCATGCTAGCATAGAAAGTGGACGTTAAACGATGATGATGATGATACTCACATACAGTGACAGACAGAGAGTTTGTTCTAGGTGTGACCTTTTACTTCGTCTGAGTATGTTGCTCCAATTTTGGAGCTTAAGACAATTAGTGAGTGTGAGTTTACTTTTTACTCACAACTACTCTCAGTTTTGCTTTGGCTTGGGGTGGGATTACATATCAGGTGCTTCAGTGATGGGTCAAATACCAGACAATGGTCATTTGGCTAAGGTTTACAGGATGCTAGGAAATGCTGTCCATAGATATGTGTCCCAAAGGACCTTCACTATATAAATATGGTCTGATTTCACCTGACTCAGTCACCTTACATAAAGGTTAAGGAAACCCAGTTTCTCAAGTGTATACTGAAGAGAGCAGACGACTAGCAGAATAAACCATAAAAATAAAAGGAAAAAAAATCCAACAGAAGGCAATGGGAAATGCCTGTAATACTTTCTTCCCAGAAAATCATGAATCTTAGATGCTGCTGCCAGTAGGCATGATGCCTGAAGAGAATATCCACTGAGCCTGTAATTTAAGGTTATAGTTTTTCAATTTGAGAATTGGTAAAATATGTGGCAAAATGAATGTATACAACTGACAGGATGGATGCAAATTTAGAAACATCCAGAGAGTGGGTGAAAATGTGAAAAGGAGCTTGTATAAAAATATGAAATGTTGTCGAAAATACATCTATTTGAAATAAAATTCTATTAAAAAAATCAAAATCACTAGGAAATTCCCCCAAAAAAGGAGTATTGTAGTTGCATAGCTGAAGTAATGCAAGAAAAATAACAAAACAGAAAATTTAAGTAGAAGCAATTGTATTTTTCAAAGTAGAGAGAATTAAAAGGATTAAAGTCAGTAGAACTGAGAATGAACATCAAGAAACATGGAAACATTTCTATCTGAAAGATCAAAAAGTGTTTTCCAAATTTGACTGTAACTACAACAGTCAAGGAGGGAGTGGGTAATAGAATAACAAAAAACAGTTATCAGAATTCTAGTAGTTTTAAAGCCTGATACATTTCAGTAAGGCAGCTTGACAAAAAAAAAAAAAAAAAAAAAAAAAAAAACATTTACAACATAACCTCCTTGTGTTGGTAAAAGGTTAGAAAGTGAAAATTTTGATGTATGCCTACAAGAATTCTATGATTTCACTTTCTAATTTAGAGAAAATTTCTTCAGAAAAGAATTTAAGAATTTCTTGCTGTAACACATCTAATGTCTCCCTGAAGTGCAGTAAGAACTACATTTTGTATGAATTCAAGGACTCATTCACTCTGATATAGCTCAGTGAACGTCAAGAGAACTGAATCCGATTCCTTCATATATAGCCAAATATTCTTCAACAGACAAGTGGAAAAGCTTTTATTCTTATGCATGTAAAGTTGCATTTTAAATTCATTTTCCATTATCTTAATGTGTAGGTACATATATATTCTGTTATTTTTTATCAGAAGGCAATTATTGGGATCCATACATCTATACATTGGAGGTTGCACACGTTTAGTGAATTTGAATGCACCTTAGGCAAGTGTCTTCTACTATAGCCTTAGGCCAACCAAAACCTTGTGAGTGGAATTTGGTAACATAAACTGAAAGAAACCCATTGTATGTATATATATCATAATCATCACCATCATCATCATCATCATCATCATCATCATCATTCAACGTGCATTGTCCTTGCTGATATGAGTTTGATGGTTTGACCAGGGCTGGTAAGCTGAGGGGCTGCACCAGACTCCAGTCTGATTTGGCATGCTTTCTATGGCTGGATGCCAATCACTTTGAGAGTGTAATGGGTGCTTTTACATGCCACCAGCACAAGTTTCAGTTTTGTGACACTGGCATCAGCCATATTGCCTCCGTGAAGCTCAGCACAAGAATAGTGCTTTTTATGTGTCACCAGCATGGGTGCCTGTTATGTGACACCAGCATCGGCCATGACTACAATTTCACTTGGCTTGATGAGTCTTCTCAAGCATCGCATATCACCAAAGATCTCGATCACAAGCCAATGCTTCCATGAGGCCAAATTTTGAAGATCATTCTTCACCACATAACTGATGAAGAATTATGGAACTTTTGTTTGTCCCCCATTGGTTTTAACATTCAGTATATGTTACGATGTTTGTTTATGCATTTTCCTATTTATATTGATTTGATTTGATCTAGTTTCAGCTCATGAGCTGTGGCCATGAGTATTGCTACATAAATTTACTTCACTAATTCACTCATCACAGGTGTTGCTACATAAATTTACTTCACTAATTCACTAATCACAGGTGTTGCTACATAATTTTACTTCACTAATTCTTTTTAGAAATTGGTGTTTGGTGCATGAGAGAGTTTCATGCCACTGTCCATATCTGCACTTCCTGCTGTGAAGTTGGTTCATCTGAGACACTTGACAGTAAGAAGTCTACTTTCATTTTGAAGACACTTACATCGACCCCTACACAATAGGCTTCTTTCAGTTTCCACCGACTAAATCCACTCACAAGGCTTTAGTTGGCCTGAGCCTATAAGTAGAAGACACTTGCCCAAGGTGCCATGCAGTGGGACTGAACTCAGAACCATGTCATTAGGAAGCAAACTTCTTACCACACAACCATGCTTGCACCTATAGCCATACCTACGCACACACACACACACACACACACACACACACACACACACACACATGTATAGTATCAATGTATAAAATATAGGTATGTATGGGTGTATTTTAACTATTTTCAAGGAGTGGAGGCTGTTGTTGTTGTAATAGACTAGGCAATGTGAGAAGATGGTGTTTCTTCTATGGTTTAGAGGTTATGAGAAAAGCTATCCTAAGATTTGTGACTTAGAATATTACACACTTAGAAATATTTTTTCCTTTTTCTTGGAGTTGATGGAATTGGGCAAATGAATCCTCAGATGTTCTATTGTTGCAATTGATAAGGTGGGTGATTATAATAATGAAAATTTTGCCCAAGCATTCCAGGTCATACTGGCTTTCACTTGCTGATAAATGCTGGTCACTCTCCAAGGCTAGATGCTCTTATTATTTCAAATCATTCACTTTCCATAATGATCTCATTTTATTCCCTTTTTTCTACAACACAGTAACTCTTTAACGCATTTAATCTATCCATATTTGTACCAATCATACTATCTCTGCATGCTTCTTTTCATGTGTGTGTGTGAAAGAGAGAGAGAGAGAGAGAGAGAGAGAGAGAGAGAAGGAGAGAAAGAGAGAGAGAAGGAGAGAGAGAGACGGAGAGAGAGAGAAGGAGAGAGAGAGAAGGAGAGAGAAAGAGAAGGAGAGAGAGAGAAGGAGGGAGAGAGAAGGGGAGAGAGAAGGAGAGAGAGAGAAGGGGAGAGAGAAGGAGAGAGAGAGAAGGAGAGAGAGAGAGAAGGAGAGAGAGAGAAGGAGAGAGAGAGAGAAGGAGAGAGAGAGAAAGAGAGAGGGAGAAGGAGAGATAGAAGGAGAGAGAGAGAGAAGGAGAGAGAGAGAAGGAGAGAGAGAGAAAGAGAGAGGGAGAAGGAGAGAGAGAGAGAAGGAGAGAGAGAGCAAGAGAGAGAGAGGAGAGAGAGAAGGAGAGAGAGAAGGAGAGATAGAGAAGGAGAGAGAGAGAAGGAGAGAGAGAAGGAGAGAGAGAGAAGGAGAGAGAGAGAAGGAGACAGAGAGAAGGAGAGAGAGAGAAGGAGAGAGAGAAGGAGAGAGAGAAGGAGAGGGAGAGAAGGAGAGATAGAGAAGGGGAGAGAGAGAAGGAGAGAGAAGGAGAGAGAATGAGAGAGAGAGAAGGAGAGAGAAGGAGAGAGAGAGAAAGAGAGAGAGAAGGAGAGGGAGAGAAGGAGAGATAGAGAAGGAGAGAGAGAGAAGGAGAGAGAAGGAGAGAGAGAGAGAAGGAGAGAGAGAGAAGGAGAGAGAGAAGGAGAGAGAGAAAGAGAGTGAGTTCACATGTTTACAGGAAATTTTCTTTTCATTTCGGACAGTATCATCTTAACATTTTGACATTGTCTTTTTGTGCCACTCCAGCTTGCATTGTGCATTGCTACACAACACATTGCTACTCATCTCAGTGTTTTATCATCTCTTCTCTGATGCCTTGTTCCTGTTTAATCTAATTTTACTACTTCTTTCCACAATTCCATAGGTCTTCCACTGTCATGAATATTCTCCGTCAACAGCATGATATCTTCTTTCATCCCATACTTACTATCATTTCTCAGCCTATGTTTATATTTCCAGAGAGAAATTTTTTTGTACACTTCTGAGAGTGCCTTTAATATTCACTAACTTTTTCAACTCACTTGGCCCCTACCTTTCATACAGTAAAGGTAAATTTACCTTCTTGAGTCATACTAGCTAAGAGACAGTTTCTCAGTTTCATGGTGTATATATTCCCCACCAGGATGGGACACCAGTCTGTCACAGGATTACTCACGTTTGCAAGCTGAGTAGATTGGAACAATGTGAAATGAAGTGTTTTGCTCAAGAACACAAAATGTTACCTGGTCTAGGAATCGAAACTACAATCTTACAATCATGAGTCCAACTCCATAAACCCTAAGCCACAGAGTTCTACAACCTTCATACAGGTTAATGTAAACCTCCGTTATATCATAAACACATTATTTCTCTATACTATACATAAACTTTTATCACTTTTAGTACCCATCTCTTGCTACCAAGCATCAGCAAATTTTGCATGAATGTTTTCTACAATCTCTCTTCCACATGGAGAGAAAAACTATTTGAACTCTACCATGCAATCCTTATTCTACTTATTATGATTTACTACAGCTTATGTAACAGAATTTCAAAAATAGCTACAATCAAAATTAATATTGATTGACTTGACTAAGATTATGTCTAAAAAATTTATTTGGCAAAAATTATCTAACCTGGGGCATTGCTTTGATATATATATATATATATATATACAAGTTTTCTATTCTTCTTTAAGAAATTTAAGCTGATTAGTTGGTTTTCCCATTTAACATATAAAATATTATATTAAAATTCTATTCTAAAGATGATATCAGAAGGAAAGATCTTTTGCAAGCATGACATATTTTCTAAATAGGGTTGATACAGTAAAACATCAAAACAAAAAAGTAAAAATGTCTTAATTCAATTTTAGTGTAATAAGCAGTGATATTTCAAAAATAGTTGACATGATGTATTTGACTTGCTTTATAGTATTAAAATATAAGTGTCTGAGTTCAATGTAATTTTTGCTGTTCTATAGAATTTGTTAAAGAAACACATGGGTCAAATCCAGGTCTTATTCCGCATGATTGGCAAATAGTAAGTGGTTTACTTTACCTAGTTTTGTGGACACATGCCACATATGTAAATTTTATTAGTTATTGACTGGTATCCTGGTGATGATTCGTAACTTATTTTATTACTCTTGAATTTGGAAACAAGGGCTGGCTTTACGAGAGTCTTCTTTTATGGTTTATCTTTTACTAGTTTTAGACTGTAAACTACTGCCACACTTAAGTACCACAACAGAGAATTTTAGTCAAATAGATCAAGCCTAGTATTTATTCTATCTATCTCTCTTGCTGAAATACTAAGTCGTGGAAACATAAACACATCACCACTGATTGTCAAGCAGTGATGGAGGACAAACACACTCACACACAACAGGCTTCTTTCAGTTTCCATCTACCAAATCTACTCACAAGTCTTTGGCTGGTCTGAGGCTACAATAGAAGACACTTGCCTAAAGTATCAGACATTGGGAGTGAACCAAGGAACATGCGGCTGAGATTCACACTTCTCACCCCACAGCCGTGCCTGCATCTAAGTGTTTTATAATGAAGTGGGCCAGCTCTGTTATTATTTCTTCATTTAGTAAACCTATAATCAAAGGCACTCCAAAAACTGAAAATCAGTCTTTTATAATATCCTGTCTTTTTTTACAATATCTATATATCTAGGATTATATCA
>NC_142931.1:34562460-34569960 GCF_046866305.1 Octopus bimaculoides
ACAGGGCTAGTAAGCTGGAAGGCTGCACCAAGCTCCAATTTGATTTGGTATGCGTTTCTATGACTGGGTGCCCTTCCTAATGCCGACGAGAGTGTAATGGGGGGGGGGCTCTTACATGCCACGGACATGGGTGCCATTTGCATGACACCGGTATCTACTACTGACACCATATATATATATACATATATATATATATATATATATATATATATATATATATATATATATATATATATATATATATATACATATATGGATGGCTTGATAGACAGACAGACACACAGACAGACAGACAGGCAGACAGACTGACAGACAGGAATACAGACAGACAGATAGATAGATAGATAGATAGATAGATTAGATATACACTCATATACACATTACTTTCATTCTTGTTTCAATCATTGGACTGCAGCCATGTTGAGGTACTGTTTTGTTGGGTTTTGCTGAACAAATTGATAGCAGTACTTATTTTAAGTTTGGTAGTTATTCTATAGTTCTCTTAATGCCAAACTGCTATGTTATCAGGATGTAAGCAAACATTCATGGAAACCACGCCAACGTAGGCATTGGAGCATATTGTAGTCCTCTAACAGTTGATCAGATTCTGTTCAGTTGTAAAACCTATGTTAGCATTGAAGCTAGACATTAAATAATGATGAGTAATGACTCATACACACACACACATGCACACACACGCACACACATGCACATGCACACATGCACATGTACACATGCACATGTACACATGCACATGCACACATGCATATACAAAACATGCACTCAACTATGTAAATCTTGTTACCTTTCTTGTGAGCACAACAGATCAAATATAGCGAAATATAACTTGCCACAGTGTTGGGTGTTAGTCACTAAAGATGCTACTCCTATTAACCCAGCTTGCTGAGAAGGAACGTTTATTTGGTCAGCATGCATACTTCTTTTTAAGATGATGATATTTTAGAATGTAATTTGGATGAGATTTGGTTACAATTTCTTTTATCTATCAAGAGTAGGGGTTCTCAACCGTTTTTCATTTATGAACCCCTTTGATTACTATTTTGTTCTGGTTCCCCCCCCCCCCACACACACACATAGCAATTTAATGTTTAATAACTAGTTTTATTGATACTTCTTTCAAAATTCCTGTTTTGTTATTCAGACTTTAACTTGTGTAGGCTGAACTGTATAAAACATATGAGAAAGAAACCTAGCTGTTTCTTGCAATACATACCAATACATACACCTAAAGCAAAACTTTTTCATGGGCCCTCAGAATACTAGTGAGGATGCCAAATTTACTATGTTGTTGCATGGACCCCACAAAATCTTATATGGCCCCTGAGGGTCCATATGGACCCCAGTTGAAAACCACTGATCCAGAGGCTTCTTCATCTATTTGGATATTGTATGCTTGTTTACTGTGGAGGTGCAATGGCCCAGTGGTTAGGGAAGCAGACTCGCGGTTGGAGGATCGTGATTTCGATTCCCAGATCGGGCGTTGTGAGTGTTTATTAAGCGAAAACACCTAAGCTCAACAAGGCTCCGGCAGGGGGTGGTGGCGACCCTTGTTGTACTCCTTTGCCCCAACTTTCTCTCACTCTTTCTTCCTGTTTCTTGAGTAACACTGCGATGGACTGCTACTCTTTATGATAGATTGTTTTGCTTTTGTTGGAAGTAATTATTGAATACAATTGTAAAGATCTTATGAACTGCAAGCAGATGAAGAAAACTCTATAATTGTTTATCCAGCAAGAAATAGCAGCTAAACCTCTCTCAAATTATATGTAACTCTCTTAGAAACTGAAGATGGATAATTTGGATATACTCAGGCCAAATATTCTTTCTGGTTTATGTTCAAACTAGCCAGCTCTAGCTTCTTACATCTATCCTACAATGTCATTCCTAAAGTAATGAGTCACATTACTGAAATCTCAAAACTACAAGACAGTGCACGAATAATTCAAAATAATGTATATCTACAAGCATTGTATTTGATAGCCTAATCTGGATGCTAAAGTGTTAAAGGCCTCAATTTCTTAAGTAGTCACAGGGACATCATTGTGACTTGGGTATTTTTAGAACTGTCAGTGTTTTCTGTAAAGGTTTAAAGAGACACAGAGATAGAGGGAAAGTGAGAAAGAGAGTAAGTGACTTGCAGAAAGGAAAGTAAAGTCAGCTGGTATCTAAGCAGGAGGGAGCTTTGGCCTTATCTAAATAGGAGCAGCACTTTATTTATCAACTCAGAATGAATGAAAGTAAGAGTTAACCACATTGGTATTTGAACTTAAGGTGCAGGCATCCTAATCAGACACTGAAACATATTCTGTCTGACACTATAACAGCTCAGCCAATTTGTATGTGACAGGAAATGGAATGGCCATGACTGGAATCCTTTAATCATAGTTCTGCACTTAATTATTCTGGGTTTAATTAAGAGCAATACTACCACAACTATAACGATGACAACTACTGCCACCACCTTCAAATGTGCTAACAAGGAAATTTGTATGTGATGATTCAAGGTGTTGTATATATATATATATATATATATATATATATATATATATATATGTAAATTAGAAGAATTTTCTTAATGTTTATTCAGCTGCCTTCATGTTGGAACAATAACATCATTGTCATCGTTATCATACTTACACTATATAATGAGCAACATGATAATCATCATTGTAATATTAACTACTAACATAACATCCACTCACAAAAGCAATACAAGCAATTCTGAATCACTGAATGACCTCAGAGAGCTGTAATATATGACCAGAGAGAAAGTTTTACAAATGCACACTGTGTTATAGCAGTAGCAAATTTCCTATATATACAATTTATAAATTTTCAATTGCTGTAATTATTACAGCTTTAGGGAAAGAAAAATATCTGCATTTTCATACCTCTAGCTCCATTCATTACTGTTACTCATACTCTTCTATAGCTATTCTCTTTCCTTCACTTGTTCCTTTCCAATATCTTTCTCTTTCACACATTGAAGCATACGTATATATGTACACATAGATTCAGTAACTATGCACTGAGATAAAATATATTTTAATATCCATACACATAAATACAAAAACAAGCATGGACATTAAAACATTGACATATTTTCAGCTCAAAACCAGAAGTGACATTCTCTCAAATTTAATAATAAAAAGTAAAAAAATAACATGCGTTTTCACTTGAAATATTTCACATCTGAGAATTTATGAAAGCAAAAATTTGTCTCTATGAGCATTTTAAAAATATTTATAAGAAATATGTATAACTATATATGTCAGTATATATGTGTGAGTGAATTGGTAGATGGAAATTGAAAGGGGCTTGTTGTATATATATATATATATATATATATATATATATATATATATATATATATATATATATATATATACATATATATAAATGTGTGTGTTTGTGTGTGTGTGTGTGTGTGTGTGTGTGTGTGTGTGTGTGTGTGTGTGTGTGTGTTACTGGTTCTTTGGCTTAACATTGCATGATAATTGTGAGTGTCACCATTATGTAGGTGGAGCCCTTCATTTTCAACATACTGTGGAAATGTTTCTGGGCATAGGGAAATATTACCTTACTTGGAAACAGGTGAGGGTTGTCAATAAGAAGGTATTGAACCATAGAAAATCCACTTCAATGAATTCTGTTTGACCCATGTGAACATGGAAAAGTGGACATTAAAATGATGACGATAATATACATATAGCAAATCTTTGTCAAATTAAACCGCATTAAGCTGGATATCAGATAATAGATATCATGTGAACTGGATGAAACTCAAGTTCAGAAAATAACTGATAGTTTTGATATCTGTGACCATCTTTGAATATCAGTGTTATAAGGCTGTGTATTCCGACTGTGCTATTCAAGTGTTTCACACCCACCAAAGATGGTAGATTCATCAAAAATATTATCAGTTAATAATCAAATCATTGATCATAATTGGAAATAAATGTTTCTGTCCTTTATGAAATATTGCAAACCTTTTTTTTTTTTGTGTGTGTGTGAGCTTGCCTTCAACTCCTCACAGTAAATTATATTATGATATGGCTCTGGATGTATGAGAAAAATAAAAAATAAGGACTGAAGGTAAAGAACATTCCTTTTGCATACAACCTATTTTTCATTTACTTTTACATCTTATTCAGAAATACAGCCTTCTTTCGAATTCTCATTTACTAAATAGATTTTAATGTCCTACTATATGAATTTATTCACCCCTTCTCTCCCTGCTTCTCACTGTATAAATTATGTCTGTTATGTATATATGACTTACTCTATCTTTCTTTTTTCTTACCTCCCTCTAATTAACGCTGTTTTCATGATAAGAGGTTGTGTAGAAATTCATTGAAAATTTTTTAAGTGAATCAGTTTTTCTTCATAATAATCTGCTCTTGTAGTATCATGTTATAATCTAATTTGTTTTCAAATCTGCTAATGTCCATTCAGAAGAAAACAAGATTAAGTCAGATCACACTAGCCAAAAGTTTGTATGTTTCTTTTTGAGATGTATACTATGCCAAACTAATAGGTTCAACAGAGTATCATAGAGAAGACCGTGAAAATAACTACCATATTAAACACAGTTCAATTTGATTTACCCTTCAATTTTCATTAATATTGCTGTGATTAGGCAATTATATCTTCGTTTCAAAGGTGAGTAATATTCTCAAGAAACCCCTGATCCTATTTGTGAACCAAAAACTGGAACTTATAAGGTAGTTGGTGACTGGTGCTTCAGTGGCAACAGTTTGTGAAGAGTACTGTGCTGAAAAGTAAGTTTCAAACATACACAAGGATAATGAAAACTCAATTGCATTTTCATAGACATATAATGTTGATGCAAATAGTAGATTATCTACTGGTTCAAGGAAGTGTGTGAGAGTTGCAAAAGATACAGATCTTGAAGAGGTTGTAGAGAAGTGAATTATCCATCAATCATCATATGGTAAGAAAATCAGTTGTGCAGAAATACAAAATGCTGCTGCCAAGCTAGCTAAGCATATGGGTATCAAGAATTTTGAAGCTAGTATTAGGTTGCTATGGCGATATAGAAATCATTATGGAATGGATAATAAAATTACCCATGGTGAAACAGGGATCACACCAACCGAGGAAATCAAACCATTCAGGAAGAGGTTAAATGACTAAATTAAATGTGAAAAGCTCCTAATTTCCCAAGTGCATAATGGCGATGAAACTGGATTGTATTGGTATGCACTACCCTGGAATACCCAAGCTGTTAAAAGAGAAGCCATCATACCTGATCATAAATAAAGGAACATATGTCACTGTTGTGTTGCTTGAATGCACTTGTTAAATTTCATGAGAAGGTAAGCACATTTGTAAATTTCGAAAGACATAATGCCTCAGCTACCAGTATATTATTACTGTAGCAAAAAAGCTAAGGTTCAATATGCATATCTTAAACAAATGATTTTTTTCATATCATTCACGAAATATGTAAATACCAGGATGTCCATAAACTTTCTAAGGATCCCCTAATGTAAACCTGAGGATGGCTCAGTTTCTGGTTATCCTAGCCATTTCCTGGTCACTAAAAGAAAAGCAATTCTGTGCACACATCCCTTAATGTAGCCAATTATTATGGGGAAAAAATGTTCTGCTATGATGGGAAGTAATGAAAAATACACAGTTGACTTGCTGGGAGTATGTAACTGTAAACCTGCATGCAGGAGTCATGGGGTATTATTTGCCTCTTTTCTTAACAATGGTGAAAAAGAAATTTTGCAGCATATCAAGTGATTGATCACCTCTTTCAGGAGGTTAAACTATGTACCTGTTAATCAAGGGAAACCTAGAAAAAGTTTTTTAAAAAAGCTTGCCTTATTCCAAAACTAACCAGCCACTATGTGATGGTAGTTGTCATTATGAACCATGGTAACATCCAAGAAAAAATTTACAACTTTTAAAGAAATGGTAATAATCAAATGTCATTTGACTCCCACCACATATGCTTTGTGCTAGTGGGTGTATGTGTGAGGTAGATAGATAGATAAATAGATAGATAGATAGATAATTCAATAGGAGGAAGAAAATTATTTAATCTTTCATTATTTTCCCAGTTTCTATGGCAATAACAATATATCACACACACACACGCATACACACACACTAATAATTTTTTTTTTTTACACTGTTACCCTCATCTTTAGCAATAAACCTTTTCTTAATGGTGGCATCTATTCTCTGTTTCCATCAGTATTGATCTTTGATCTTGGTTCAAACTACATACCTTTATTCCTAAAGTAAGATTAGTCTTGCAACAAATACATGTTCATTTAATGGTGACTACTGTTAAGGTGATGTACTACCTTACTGAATAGTTTTTCAACAAGAGATCTGGGTATTGCTTGTATGACTTATAACTTTTCAATGTAATTCTCTATCAATTTACTGAAATTTCATTCCCTAGATAATTTATGATTTCCCTTTATACATCTGTATGTTCAGCTATTCCTGATTTACAAGCACCTCCAGTTTTGGGAGTTTTTAGTATTTCTCTATTCTGAACATGAAGGGCCTCTTGGCTCCTCCACTTCATAAGATGTTAATGTTTTAGTTGCAGTTCTTATGTTCTAGCCATTTTGCTTTAATTTTGACGAGGTATCTGTAATGTGTGGTGTTGCATTTAAGTATGGCTCTGATATTATATGTGCTGAACATTCTTTGAATTTCTCAAAAAATCAGGTGCAAATGTGGATGTGTGCTAAGAAATTTGTTTTCCAGCCACATGGTTTCAGGCTCAGTTTTACTGCATAGTATCCTGGGTAAGTGTCTCATGTTATAGACCCGAGTTGACTAAAGGCTTGTAGATGGATTTAATAGACAGAAACTCGAAGAAGCATGTCAAATATGTGTGCCTGTGTGTGTGTGTGTGTGTGTGTGTGTGTGTGTGTGTGTGTGTGTGTATGTGTGCATATTGCCATCTGACCCAGGTGAGTGTGGAAAAGTGTATGTTGAATCAATGATGATGATGATGAATTGCAATTTTGTAGAGAAACAGCCATTTTATTTTATCACTACTATGTTCTAGGGAGTTGTTGCAAGTGATATTTGCAATTCAGCAGTTTATTTTTTTGATAATTTACTTCTTCAGCTTGAGCTAAAACATGACTCCTACAGGCATTTGACAATTGTTATTTTTATCACTGTACAAATGGTAAAAATTATTGTTTAACTCACTAGCATTTAAACTTTGCCATAACCAGCCTGAATATTTTACCTGTTTTTCATTCAAACTAGCTAGATCTGCCCTCTCATACCTACCCTGCTGTGTCCTTCTAAAAATAAATAAGCATATCGTTGAAATCTTGAGGCTATGATATAATGCATGAAAAATTCAAAAGAATGCGAATAAATAAGCATTACAGTTGAGAAAACAATCTGAACAATAAAGGGTTTAGTAGAATCTGGTATCAGTAATTTTTGATACACTAATGTGATTTAAGC
>NC_142931.1:34574960-34577460 GCF_046866305.1 Octopus bimaculoides
TCTATCTATCTATCAGTCTGTCTGTCTCTCTCTCTCTCTCTCTCTCTCTCTCTCTATATATATATATATATATATATATATATATACACACACACAAACTTTATATATATATTTTTTTGCTTCCATACACAGGTGTGCATATATGTGCATAAATATATATACATCTCTATTCCGATATCGATATCTATCTATCTATATATATATATATATATATATATATATATATATATAGTGTCATGTAAATAAGTATGTACACATGCTGACATGCACACACAATGATGCGTGTGTATCCCTTGTGAATATATATCGCAGATGTTGTTAGGTGTTTTATCGATTACTTTCTGACAAGCCCTATGGTGAACACACACACACACACTTATATATGATATATATATAAAATGAAAAATACATAAATATAGCAATGTGAAAATAAATATATCGAATGAATATCGACTAGATCAACTGCTCTCTTTCCTCATACAGAAGCACACATGTTCTTCATACACCTGACACTTTCAAATATACATACATATCCACAGACCTACTTATGCACATGTTTTTTTTGTTTTTCTGTTTTTTAAAAAAAAGTGATAAAAAGATTATCATAAAAGGTGCATTTGAGTATAAAGGGGTGGATGAGTTTAGAAGCTATTCCGTGAATGTTTGGTGTGGAAGATGTTGGCTGAATCGGATAACGCAACTGAAATCATTGAAAAGGGATATAGATGCATTAAGAATCTGTATTGAATTGTGCCTTTCCATTGACTATAGTTTATGTTTTTTTGTTTTTTTTACTGTGGCTTTTAGTTTTGGTTGTTTTATTATTTTATGTGTGTGTTTTATTTCCCCTCTCCATGCAGGAACATTTCCGCAGACCATCCTTGCTTCCTCGTTCCGTTGCCTTCATCTTTTTAAAATTCCAATTTCTCTTGCATTCCCCATTCTTCAATGACATTATCGGCCTTTTATGAAAGCAATAAATTGCGACGGATTTCTGTAAGTTGCTTTTACCATTGAGATTTACGAAGAGGGTAGTTGAATGATTGGTGGTGGTGGTGGTGGTGGTGGTGGTGGTGGTGGTGGTGGTTGCTGTTGGTTGGTGGTAGTGGTGATGTTTATTGTTGATGTTGCTGTTGGTGGTGCTGGCAGCACAAGTGGTGACATGACTTTTGGAGATGAGGAAGAAAAAAAATGTTGTAGAAGAGAAGTGTAGAAAAAAAAAACTAGTGGTAACTGCTGCTGTTGCTGCTGTCACCGCTGCTGCTGCTCTCACTGCTGCTGCCACAGCTGCCGCTACTTTTATTGCTAAGTCCCAAATCAGCATTTATCAAGGTGAGGCCTATGATTAAAAGCAATCCAGCCAGGACTATCCCACCTTATATTTTTATGAGCAGGAAACTCAGAGCCACATAGTTAATTATTCAAGAATATCATATATTCTTTTTTGAAAAAAAAGGTAGAGTGTGATCTAAGGGAGGAGGCTTGGCTGCATTTTCATCAGATTGAGGGATCATAGGATGTCATTTTTTTTGTGGTGGTCACGGAAATTGTAGGATGCCTATAACCTTTAAGGGTGAATGAGAACCAAGAGAAAGAAAAAAAATGTGAAAATGGTGAATTTGTTGTTGTTTTTGTTGTTGTTTAGCACCCAAATTAGCCCACTCCCTGTCAATCTGTGATGTAAAGCATTCCAGCTGTGGTCACATGTTTTTTCAGACTGTGTATTAAGAATTGCTTTGTATAATATGTCCTTCGTTTTACAAACAGACAAGGTGTGTCTTGAAGAAGATTTGGTTGTTCTTTCTGGCAGAGGCTTACCTTATTGTTTTATGAATGCTGTCCTTGATAGCAGCTGTGGTGGTGGGAAAATAGTGATGGTCGTTATAGTGATAGCTTTTGGAGATGGGCAATGAAGCAGAGAATAGAAAATATAGTTTGTTAGCCCTAGGTCAGTCTCGCTATGATGCAGACTGTTCCAGCAAATGTTCCTTAGCTTGTGAAACATTACCAACAGTCTCCTTCCTTTATTCTCAAGAAGGTAGGATGGGACATTTGGATTCTATTTTTAACAAGTTGATCAACCATCCAAGGGTCTCATGATACCTGGGTGACGGTATTGGTAGTTTACAGAGGAAGAAAGAGGATGAGGACTCGAGGAAGAAAGAGGATGAGGACTCGAGGAAGAAGGGGAAGCACAATGTGGAAGAAAGGAAGAACGGAAGGTAAGTGGTTGTAGTGGCATTAGTTGTATTAGCAGTAGTATTAATAGTTGTAGTGAGAGATATTGCAATGTCTAAACTATCTAGTAGTGGTGGTGGTGGTAATAGTAGTAGTTAGTTTAATAAGACATGAAGGAGAAAAAATAAAAGTAGCAACAGTGAGGATAGTGGTGATGATGGGACAGTGAAGGTGATGGTGGTGGATGTGGTAGGGGAAGTGATGTTGGAAATGCAGTATGGCATTAGTGACTAGGATGCTGATTGCAGTGCTGCTAATGCTA
>NC_142931.1:34579960-34584960 GCF_046866305.1 Octopus bimaculoides
GGACATATGTTGAATGGGGACTAAAGACAAGTAATGTTACATGACTGGACAGGGTAGAGACGGTGAAGATGGTGGAGGTTTCTAGGGTAGAAAATAT
The DNA here is from genome assembly GCF_046866305.1 of Octopus bimaculoides. NCBI lineage: Eukaryota > Metazoa > Mollusca > Cephalopoda > Octopoda > Octopodidae > Octopus > Octopus bimaculoides. Next base: position 34,580,058 of record NC_142931.1, read on the forward strand.
AAGAGCAGTGAGGAAAAAAATATATAAAGAAAAGAGGAGGGGGAAAAGGAGGAAAATATAATGAACAATGGAGAGAGAAAAAAAAATGGAAAATATTTGAACAAAATATGTGAATGGCAGTGTAATTAGAAATAGTAGAGATATTTAAAAAAGAAAAAAAAGATATTAGTATTTGATTTTTAGAATTGACGAGGCTCCATTTTGTCCATGTCTTGCTTTTATCATGAGGGTAGCTGTATGTTATTTCTCAACTTGCTAGAAATAGCAGCTAGATATCTCTCAACGTCTAGCCATCTTTATTAAAAAGGTAAAAAGCAGTGTTGCAACTGCACCTTGTTCATGTCTTCTTTGTGCCATGCGAGGATCTCTTCACTATTCTTTGGCCTAATAGAAATAACGGTTAAATTTCTCAGCATCTTACCATATTAAAAATTTAGATAGACACATGAAATAAAAATATATAGTTTAGATATCTCTAAAATGATGTAATGCCTTTGGTTAAAAATCTTCTTAATCAAGCATGACCACTACACTCTCGGAGTGGTTGGTGTTAGGAAGGGCATCCAGCTGTAGAAATATTGCCAGATCGGATTGGAGCGTGGTGCAGCCTTCTGGCTCACCAGCCCTAAGTCAAACCGTCCAACCCATGCCAGCATGGAAAGCAGACATTGAGCGATGATGATAATGATGATGGTGATGATGACACTGATGAGCTTAGTTATCATCCTCATCATCATGGTGATAACTAAGCTAGTGTTAGGAACATAAATTTTGACTAAAGTTTGGTGGAAGATTTTAATTCAAAACTTATGAAAACAAGATATTGGTACTACAGAGTCAAAGATGGTTTCAGCCAGGTTGGTATCGGAAGGGATAACATGCTTCTAGAATCACAATGCCTTAAAGGAAAGCAACATGATTGGTCATGGTAATAATGAAGTTTGTCATAAGTTTGCTTGATTAGGGCTGGCCTAGGACTTAATAATATAATATCTACTTTATAAATCAACTAAATTCATGCTATTCCTATTTCAAAATTTCTTTCACAATTCTTTCTCACTTTTTCCCACATCATCTCTCTATCTTTCAATCTTACCCCATTTCTCAGAATGAATGTCTCAAAACTTTTTTTCATGAAAAACTACACTGTTATCTTTCAGAACTTGTCTAATTGTGCTTATTTCCTGACAAACAAATATTTTAATTCACAAACTACACTATAATATTTCTAAGTGAAGGAGCAGTTACCCAAGTCGTTACCCAATCAGCTTAAAATATTTACCAAATTATCCTTAAAATTACAGTGTACTGTCTAAAAAACATAAAAAAAGGACATCCTGTACAATGCTGTTCCAGGTATACAAAAAGTCAGGATAATCATTGCTAGATTGCTTTAAATCATAGGCATGCTCAGAAATGATCTGAGACTATATACTTTGAACTAATGAGGATTGTTCCATCTGCTAACAATAGCAATGAAATCTCCCTCAAATCACAGCATATCATTATAGAAAAGGAAAGGGAAAATCCAGTTAATTTAGCTCAGGACAAATGTTGCTGGAAAGACACAGTATGAGACAGCAATAATTAGAATCCTTTTCATGAGGGCCAAGGTTCCTAAACAACTACTAGACAGATATTCGGTTGTTTGGAAAATACTGTCTGAGTTATCAAAAAGTTGTTTCCAAATTTGATTCAGAATGATATTTTTGTAGTGTTTTAGATGAAATTTTACATTCTTAATAACTGATAGGTACTCTTTAATAAATTTTTAATGATTTCTTTCAGAGTATAATTTTGAAATGTAGAAATCCTTAATTCCAAACAGGAAAAAAGAAGAAATGCATTTACTTGTTTTGCATGAATTCAAGTTTGGACATAATGTTTCCCAAACAGATGCCAATATTAACAGAGCATGAAGTAAGGGTCCACTAGTGATTGGATGGTGTGACAGTGCTTTTAGAGACTCCATAGTGGGGATGAAAGCTTTGAAGATCAAGAATGTCGAGGATGCTCATCCAACCTTGATGATCAGCATTTGAAAACAATAGTTGAACAAACCCACAACAAAATGTTTCATATGCTTGGTCTAGGTGCTTCAACAGTATCAGATCACATGAAGAAAATTGCTAAAGTGATAAAACTCAATAAATGAGTCCTGCATGATCTCAATGAAGATCAAAGACTTCAGCATTTTGAAGTGTGCTCAATGCTCTCTCTGTGAAACTCTGACACATTTCTTGATCGAATAGAGACATGTGATGAAAAATGGATCCTTTATGACAATTGTAAGTGATTGGATCAATGGCTTGATTGTGATGAAGCACTCAAACATTTCCTGAAACTAAAATTGCATCAGCAGAAGATTAGGGTGACTGTCTGGTGGTCTGCTATTGGTGTCATCCATTACAGGTTTCTGGAACCTAAACAGAGCATTACATCAGAAGTTTATTATAATCAACTGGAAGAAATGCATGTTCACTTGAGCAAATTGAGACCTGCACTTGTTAACAAACATAATCCAATTCTGCTCCATGACAATGCTCAACTGCTCGTTTCCAAGATGACACTGCAAAATCTCACAGATTTGGGATATAAGACTTTATCATATCCTCCATATTCTCCTGATCTTTCACCCACTGACTACCACATTTTCAAGCAGCTAGATACTTTGTTAAGGCAAAAAACCTTCTGTTCCAAAAGTGAGGTTGAAACTGAAGGATTTCTTGGAATCAAAACGTTTGGATTTTTATCGAAAAAGCATTAATGACCTGTTAATCAATGGGAGATATGCATGCCTGTTCAGGGATCATATTTTGAATAATTAAACCTTTCTATGAGTTCAGTCTTTCATGAATATAGGCTTATTTTAAAAATTGATTATTATTTTCCAAACAACCTGATATATGTTAAATGACAACTATATTTACTGTACCACTTAGTTTTACTATGGTATTTTATATAATCATTTTTGCTTTTGTATGTGGCATCTCAACATACTTAGTAGCACAAGAATTTTACGAACAGAATTTGGACGACAAACACAAAATGTGGAAGCTGCTATGTCCATTTTAGATTCTCAAGAAAGCAATATAATACTTATTTAGTGCCTTCAGTGAAAATAGATTCTTTGAGAGTTATGCTATCAACCTAATTTCAACACCTGTTTGGAATAATTTTAATTTATATTAGCACAACCATTGGGAAAAGCATGAATAGCACAACTACAGCCCTCTATTCTCTTTAAAGAGATGTAATTACATATGCATGTATACAACTGATTACTAACAATCGAGAAGAAAATTATTTTCCTTATTTAAATTGTGTCTAAAATAAATAAATATTGTATATTAGATATTTTTGTTTATAATTTTATACTTAAATTTCACTCCAATTATTCTTGGTTTCTGTTCTCAACTAATCATGAAATGTTTTAATTTGTCTTTTAGAGTCTTCAATCATTTTCAAATTTTCTTAAATTTCAGTCAACAGAACTAAATGTTCTTCCCCTCCACACTTTTCCCCACATTCACGCCGGCTTCCACTTTCTCCAGCTAGAATTTAATCATTATCATTTAGATTACATCCATTTATCAAATGATCAAAATGTAATTCAAATTTCATCTCTAAATCTTTTTTCCAGTTATGAGTGATATGTTGATGCCTGGGCTTTTTACTTTCAGAAATTTGCAGAAGATAACACACTCTCACTTAGGTTGCAATAGTCTGTCTGTTTAATGCAAAGGGAGAGTTACATAATGCATGTTGTTGTTGTAGTTATTTAGCCCCCGGCCAGTTTTGAATGAGCAGACCTATGATCAAAGATATTGCAGCTAACACATTGTATCGTTTTGTATATAAGGGGCTAAATTTTATGATGTATCTTTCTTATACATTTTAGATTGTCGTGGTGGTATCAGAAGGATTTGGCTACACTCCTTAAAAGTAAAAGGACCACACAGAGTGGGTTACTCTTTACTCTTGCTTTACTCTTTTACTTGTTTCATCCATTTGACTGCGGCCATGCTGGAGTACCGCCTTTTAGTCAAGCAAATCAACCCCAGGACTTATTCTTTGGAAGCTTAGTACTTATTCTATCAGTCTTTTTTGATGAACTGCTAAGTTACGGGGATGTAAACACACCACCATCGGTTGTCAAGCGATGCTGGGGGTGGGGAGGACAAACACAGACACACAAACATATACATACATATATATATATATATATATATATATATATATATATATATATATATACATATATACGATAGGCTTCTTTCAGTTTCTGTCTACCAAATCCACTCACAAGGCTCTGGTCACCCCGAGGCTATAGTAGAAGACACTTGCCCAAGGTGCCACACAGTGGGACTGAACCCAGAACCATGTTGTTGGTTGTTTGTAAAATATTTTAGTGATGTTGCAGGACACAAAAAGGCACACTATAATTATAAAATACGGAATTTGTGTTCTGTTATTGTGCTTTTCTCAAATGATCTTACTGGAGTAAAATGGCCACAACTGGGTCACTGATTTGGCACTCAAAAATTTTTTTCTTTTCTAATAATACTATTTTTTCTGGGGTATTTTTCTTCGATAATAATACACAAAATCTGTCATAACTAAATTCTATTGCCTCCATATCTGAGGCAATGCTGTAGCTGCTCACACTCATATCAAAGCTCTAAAATAAAAATATCTCATCTTGTTAATTAATCAAGACTCACTCATCAAAATGTTACAACTTTGAAGTCTGGATCTCTGTTGCTTAAATCAATCTTTGCCTTTGTCAACAACTGTTTCAAATTTGTCAACAATTGTTGTCATTAACTTTGAACAAATACTCAACTGGTAATTGAATGCTTGAGACTGGTAATTAAACCGTTCATTTTATAACTTTCATAAT
>NC_142931.1:34587460-34594960 GCF_046866305.1 Octopus bimaculoides
GCAGCATCTAAATGTTGGTTACTACTTTACAGGGTGTTTACACTAAATTTAACAGTTCTATAAAAGAAAATGAAAATACAATATCCTTTTAAAAAATACAAGTATTTTGAAAAATCGACAAATATCCACGAGATTATGGCTGGGAGATAACAGTTTATAGAAATTAGCTGTCCTAAGCTTCCACCACAACCTCGAGACAGTTCCAGAACCTAATAATGCATTCTTTACTATGTCCCTGGTAAGATCATTAAACACCCTCTTTGATCTTGACCACCAGCTTGGGTTTAGTTTTGCAGACAGAGCAGTTAGAGTCTTATTTAACCATATCTGCAAAAACTGTGGTGAACCATTTTCACTCAATGGGCAAGGTTCAGAAACTCAGTACTTGGGTGTCACATTTTTTGAGCGTAAGCAGCAAAAATCAACACACCACAATCGCCACCAGTTTGCTCGCTCAAAATTGCTCAACACTTGGTCATAAACAGTGTTTTCTTTACTGCATTGCCACTGGTTATGAAGAATGATGCCTTTGAATCGATATCAAGCAGCAAAATGAATGGCTCAACTCTGAGAAACAAGTGACTCCATGAGCAAAACTAGATCTTCATCCATGAAAGACCATTTTGTGTATATGGTGGGACTGGGAAGGTATAATTCATTGCGAACTGCTTGAGCACAATCAAACACTGAAGGTAGAGCTCTACATTCAACAACTGCACTGACTCAATGAAACATTTCAGTAAAAGATTCAATCGGCAAAATCGCATTCTTCTGCAGCATGACAATGCCTGTCCTCACGTCGCCAATATGACCAAAGCTATGATTCAAGCACTCAAATGGGAAATGGTGCTACATACTCCATACTCTCCAGACTTAACGCCATTAGATTTTTAATCTCTATCAATCACTTTCAAACACTTCGCATGGTGTATCATTCAATAATAACATGGAATTGAGGGCATGGTTGGACGAATTCTTTGAGTCAAGGCCTGGAGATTTCTGTCGCTTAGACATTGGAAAAAATTATTGCACAATGGGACGAAGTCATAAACAATAGAGAGTATATTATTGGTTAATTTGTTGTCGTTTTTTGCTTGAAATAAATTTGAAAAAACTCATCATGAATTATTCCTCAACCCACTATAATCTTACAACGTAAATTGTTTCTGAATTTCAAGATTAATAAGTAAATTGGAGAAATTATTGTAAATGTATGCTTTCTTTATCAGAAAAGTTTAATATTTTAACACTGATTACGAGCTGGTCTGCAACTGTGCTTGTTATTGCACAGCTTTATAAACACAGTGCGAGATCAGCTCAAATTCAGTGTTTAAACTAACCATTGGATGGCAATTCATGGTTTAGATCTGTTGACTGTGTTTTCTTTTGTCTTAAGTGTGTGTGTGTATATATATATATATATCCACTTTTACCCGCTCCCATTGATTGCACCTAGTATAGCACTAGTGTAGCAATAATTGGGTACCCTCCCAGCAGTATACTGGATAGATACTATCCTTTAGTGGGTTGAACCCCCAACCCCTAACTCTCTCACACTATATATATATATATATATATATATATATATATATATATATATATATATATATATATATATATATATATATATATATATACACACACACATATGTTCCACACTTCTGCTTATTATAATTATCATTTCCTGTTTTGCAATTCTGCCCATATTTCATTACTGCACACTTATTGATAATTAATTAGCAACCAATGAAAATATATTGGCAGTTAAATATTGTGTATGAATATCCCAGTGATTGTTGGTTTAATTATTTACAAATGTGCAATGCATGTTCAACTTAATTGTTACATTCTTGATGTTGAGCAATCAAATTCATAATGCAATGCCTGAATCTAGAAATTCACTCATATCCTGTTAGTAAACACTCTTCCTTGTGTGGTCATTAGAGATGTGAACTGCAGGAGTAATAGCAGCTTGTAATGCAATAATTATATTACGTGTTTATGATCAATCAATATGTTTTTACTATGCATGCTTGACTGTGGAGCATACATTCATGCATTAACAGACACATATATGTATATATACATAAATAAATACATGACTACATAAACATATATACAAACATATATATATTAATATACATTACATCCTTTGTTTATACGTTTTTCATTTACATATATATATATATATATGAGGAAACTTGGGATAGAAGAATGGCTAGTGAGAGCTGTGCGAGCCATGTACAGAGATGCGGCCAGTAAGGTGAGGGTTGGAAATGAGTACAGCAATGAATTCCGGGTAGAGGTAGGGGTCCACCAAGGTTCCGTCCTCAGCCCCCTATTATTTACCATAGTCCTCCAGGCAATCACAGAGGAGTTCAAGACAGGTTGCCCCTGGGAGCTCCTCTATGCTGATGACCTTGCCCTAATTGCGGAGTCACTATCAGAACTAGAGGAGAAGTTTCAGGTGTGGAAGCAAGGTCTAGAATTGAAGGGCCTTAGAGTCAACCTAGCTAAAACCAAAATCCTAATAAGTAGGAAGGTAGATAAAACACAAACCCCTTCAGGTAGATGGCCCTGCTCAGTATGTAGAAAAGGAGTAGGTAGTAACTCTATAAGATGTACCCGGTGCAAGCTATGGACACATAAGAGGTGCAGCAACATCAAAGGCAGGTTAACTAGCAAGTTAGTTTTTGTTTGTGGCAGATGTTCAGGTGCAATAAAGACTGCAAACAAACAGGAAACAACTTCTATCTCATTCCAGGGTGAAAAACTAGAGGTAGTCGATAGCTTCCGCTATCTGGGCGACCAAGTTAGTAGTGGGGGTGGGTGCGCTGAAAGTGTAGCTGCTAGAATAAGAATAGCCTGGGCAAAGTTTAGAGAGCTCTTACCCCTGCTGGCGACAAAGGGACTCTCACTCAGAGTAAAAGGCAGACTGTATGACGCATGCGTACGAACAACCATGCTACATGGCAGTGAAACATGGGCTGTAACTGCTGAGGACATACGTAAGCTCGCAAGGAATGAAGCCAGTATGCTCCGTTGGATGTGTAATGTCAATGTGAATACCCGTCAGAGTGTAAGTATCTTGAGAGAAAAGCTGAACATTAGAAGCATCAGTTGTGGCGTGCAAGAGAGACGATTGCGCTGGTATCGACATGTGGTGAGAATGGAGGAGGATAGCTGCGTGAAAAAGTGCCACACCCTAACAGTTGAGGGAACCCGTGGAAGAGGTAGGCCCAGGAAGACCGGGGCTGAGGTGGTGAGGCAAGACCTTCGTACATTGGGCCTCACCGAGGCGATGACTACGGACCGAGACCTTTGGAAATGGGCTGTGCGTGAGAAGACCCGGCAAGCCAAGTAAGATCGTTGCCAGTGCCCCTGGACTGGTTCTTGTGCGGGTGGCACATGAGATGCACCATTTTGAGCGTGGCCGTTGCCAGTACCGCCTGACTGGCTCCTGTAGGATTTTCGAGCGAGATCGTTGCCAGTGCCCCTGGACTGGCTTGTGCGGGTGGCACATAAAAGACACCATTTCGAGCGTGGCCGTTTTCGTGCGGGTGACACGTAAAAGCACCCACTACACTCTCTGAGTGGTTGGCGTTAGGAAGGGCATCCAGCTGTAGAAACTCTGCCAAATCAGACTGGAGCCTGGTGTTGCCATCCGGTTTCACCAGTCCTCAGTCAAATCGTCCAACCCATGCTAGCATGGAAAGCGGACGTTAAACGATGATGATGATGATGATATATATAAATATATATATATATATATATAAATATATATATATATATATATATATATATATATACATATATATATATATATCATCATCATCATTTAATGGCTGCCTTCCATACTAGCAATTATATATATATATATATTTGTATGACAAGTGACCAAGACCTTGGGTGATATACCGTGCTTGTGTTGACATGTGAGGCCAAATGAGTTTGTACTCATGGCCAATGCTGGTGTCACATCAATGGCACCTGTGCTCGAGGCACGTAAAAAGCACCCATTGCACACTTGAAGTTATTAGCATTAGGAAGGGCATTAGCTGTAGAAACCATACTAAATCAGATTGGAACCTGGTGCAGCTCCCTAGTTTATCAGTTTTCAGTCAAACCATCCAGCCCATGCCAACATGGAAAACAGATGCTAACTGAAGATGATGATGGTGATGCAATATATGTATGTATGTATATATGTATGTATATATGTATGTATGTATGTATGTATGTATGTATATATATATAATATTTGTAAGCAAACCAGAAATATATAATTATGATATATTATTATACAGTTATTATTATGCTATGGGCCTTCTATAGTAGCTTTCTCTCCATAAATTACAAAGCGTTTCTGGTTTGTTTATAAATATTACAAGTAGTATTAGACAGTTTAAGTATATATATTCATTAAATTTGGCTGAAATTGATGGGTGAGCATTTGGTCCAGTTGAATGTGCAAGGAGCTATGTTAGCATGGATTTGTGAGTTCGATTCTGACTAGGGTTAACTCATCATTTTTCAGTCATTTGTTTGTATTTAAAACATTGTTGCTTCAAATCGAAGAATATATATTATTATGATTTATAATTGTACAGTTTTATATATATATATATATATATATATATATATATATATAAATACAGACATACACAAACATAGACACACAGACACACACATGTGTGTGTAACAGTATTCACCAATAATGGATTCAATGCTGCTTCTGCTTGCACATGATGATAATTAGTGTCTTGGAGCAGCTTATTATCACTGGTGTTAATAGTTACAATAATGGCAGGCGGCACATGTAAGGATTGATTTATCATTACCAACCCATGCATCACATTCACCTGTCAAGAATCAGAAATTATATTAACCCAGTGCCAGTTTTTATTAATATGGTGAAATTAATTTATTTCAGTTTCATTATTGTTTTAATCAATTTAAAACACAAATCTGCAACATTTGAGGAATTTAAAGCATTCTAATTTAGACGCAGGCATACATACACATACAGATACACAGACATTGGGAGCATACCAGTATGTATAGAAGCACACACATGCAAACAAATATGTACACACACATTATATATCTGTGATGATATACATTTGCATATGTGTGTATATGTGTGTATATGTGTTGTGTGCGTGTGTTAATATGTGTGTTTACATGTATATGTATGTATGTGTGTGTGTATACATGCACACAACCATATATGGCTGTTTGGTTAAGAGGCTCGTTTTTCAACTGTGTGGATTTGGTGTCACTCCCACAACATGCCAAATTTTGTCTTCTGTTATCATTTGTAAGTGAATTTTGTATGTGGAAACTGTCAGGAAGCCTGTTTCATATGCATATATAAATATATATATATATATATATATATATCTATATATATATATATATATATATATATATATATATATATATATATATATATATATATATATATATATATATATATATATATATATATATATATATATATATGTATATATATATATGTATATATATATATATATATATATATATATATATATATATATATATATATATATATATATATATATATATATATTTATTATATAGAGAGATTTCACAAAAAACCACAGACGAAGACAGGTGGTGTAGAAAACAAATAGATGTATTAGTATAATTCTCGGGAATTGAGAAAGTCTTTAAAGTTTCGAGCCTACGCTCTTCAACAGAAAGGAACACAGAAAGAAACAAGGAGAGAAACAAGGAAAGAGAAAAAAAAGGAGAGAGAAAAAGGAGAGGGAAAAAGGAGAGAAAGAAGGGAGAGAGAAAAACAAGGAGAGAAACAAGGAAAGAAAAAAGGAGAGAAAAAAGGAGAGAGAATAAAGGACAGTAAAAAACAAGGAGAGAGAAAAATGTGTGTAGTGGTCAGCGATGTATATATATAAATATGTAAAACTTTTGTTTTTGTATTCGTCTCACTGCTAGTTGGCAACCAGTGTTAGTTTGTTTACATTCCTCATAATATAGAAATTCACTAAAGGAAACTGATAGAATAAGAACTAGATCTGCTTGTACATATTGCTATTGATTTATTCAACTAAAACTCCTCAAGGCAGTGCCCCAGCATGGTCATTGTCTAATGACTGTAACAAGCAAAAAAGAAAACAAAAATATATATATACACATATATCGTTATCCTAGTAATTATAGGGCTCTGTTTTTTTCCATCCTTAGTTAAACCTCTGCCTTTTCTAAGTTTTTTTTTTAATACTTCAATTACAGGTTTTGCTTTCTTGGCTGGAACTGTTTTGTTTAATTTACTAATATGCAGCTATAAGTATCAAATCATCAATCAGTCTAAAACTCCTCAGTTCTGACTAAAATCAACAGGAAGTGGTTGAGAAATAAACCTTGATGGACCCCCACATGTATTTAAATTCCCCACCGGACTCATTGCTTACATGCACATCATGATTGCACCTCTATACATGGCTTGAAAAGCTCTCACAAATCAGTCATCAACTGCTACTTTCCTAGATGACTACTAAATCAAAGAGTGAGAGACTTGTCAAAAGCCTATTCCAGTTTGATGATATCTAGCCTTACTCCAGGTTAAGTACTTCTTTTGAAGTTGTCTCACAGGAGTACAGCATCAATAATACATCTTCTTAGCACAAAGCCAAACAACATATCATCTAGACTAAACATTTTTCTTATCAACTTTTGCATTAGCTTTCATAATGTAGTAAAATAGTTTGTTGCCTATGTATAATCCACTCTTCTAGTGCATCAATTTGGTTATTATGACAATTTATGGTGATACTGCTATGTTAGTCACTGTGTATGACATATTCTTTGTATAATGTGATTAAATATTCAGGTTATTAGCCTGTACTCTACTATGATACATATTTGAAGAATCTCCAAAACAACTATTTTCATAGGCTTTTTATCTGTAATCAGGTTATTTACCATATTGCTCTCAACTTGGATGGCTGGTACCCTTGATTGATCTACTTGGGGAAGACATTTTTTTTCCATTTCATGCATTCACCTCATTCAACAAATTCTGATACTTTTGTGCATTATATAAACGCACAAACATGCAGACAAGCTCACAAGTACACATTTATATATACATATATATACATCAGATAGTAGATCTTAACACAGTGCTCTGGCTTTGACAGCTCCTGTCTAAATTTCTAACCCACCACAGCATGGAAAGCAGATGGTAAATGAATATATATATATAAAATCCTAATAAGTAGGAAGGTAGATAAAACACAAACCCCTTCAGGTAGATGGCCCTGCTCAGTATGTAGAAAAGGAGTAGGTAGTAACTCTATAAGATGTACCCGGTGCAAGCTATGGACACATAAGAGGTGCAGCAACATCAAAGGCAGGTTAACTAGCAAGTTAGTTTTTGTTTGTGGCAGATGTTCAGGTGCAATAAAGACTGTAAACAAACAGGAAACAACTTCTATCTCATTCCAGGGTGAAAAA
>NC_142931.1:34599960-34632460 GCF_046866305.1 Octopus bimaculoides
AAACACATAGAGTAAATCTGCTTGGCACAGATTGACTGTGAACTCTGTTGTGCATGTGCACTAAATTTTAACATTCTAGCTCACTTTAGCTGTTTACAGCAGTGCTTGGAAGAAAGGTGTTTAGCGTGTGATCAATGCATTGACCATGACAGAGAAAGTTGAGCTGAGAATCTGCATCAAATTTTGCCAAAAGCTTGATGATACCTGATCAGGGGCCTACACAAAGTTTCCAAAAAGTTTCATCATTCTCAACACAATCAACTGAAACCTGAGTGTCTTTTTAGTCAGCTGAAAACAGTTTTGGTACAACCTTGGCAGACATGTATCTCATACCCAAATCTTCAGTGATAATACACTGAACTAAACTGTAACTAATTTGCACATCTTCTGAGAATCCATGGATTGTGAGTCAACGATTTCATCTCACAGCTGCAATGTTTTCTCAGTTCTGCTGGTTGTGGGTCTCCCAGAAGGTTCGTCGCTATCGACATATTTTTGGCCATCTTGGAAACATCTGAACCATTCATACATTTGTGTGTAGCTCACATACTCCTCTTCATACACATAGTGAAACTTTGCACAGGCCTTTGAGCAGGTATTGCCATAACAACTCTCTCTGTCATGGTCACTGCAATGCTCACATGCTACCTACACACCTTCCTTCCAAGCAATTCTGTAAACAGCAAAATTAAAATAGAATGTTACAATTGAGTGTGCATGCACAGTAGAGTTCAAGGTCGATCTTTGCCAAGTGGTTTCACTCTGTGTGATTTAACTTCATTACTATGGCAACAGTCCGAATACCTATTGATCAAACCTCATTAGAATATATGAAGTTAGTATATATATATCTGTGCATGCATATGTATATAAATATATATGCATATCTATCTATCTATTCATTTGTCTATCCATCTTTCTATCTATCTATCTATCTATCTATCTATTTAGATATATATATATATATATATATATATATATATATATATATATATATATATATATATAATCTGTAATTAGATTCATGTGTTAATTGTTGATTTACCATTAATTTTTGCATGCATTTTTTAGGAAATGTTTCATTATTTTGGCAGAATTAAGCAGAAAATCTGTTTGTGATCAATAAAGTGAAAACAAACAAAAAAATCTTTTTTCATAAAGTTTACATTCCCGTTTACTGATTTGTTTTTTCTTGTTTTACTAAGGTTTTAACCTGAGTTTTAATCAGTGGTATAGTCACTGAAGTCTCTCTTAAGCTCTTTATTCTTTGTTTTTACCTAATATGCATTAATCTAATTTATTCAATTTGTGTATGTATATATTTATTATCAAACAAACAAAACCCAGTTGCTAATCTTTCTTTTAATTATTGTGAGATCAGCATTAGGAAGGTTATCATGCTATTAACTAAAATATTACAGGGCTCACTCATTCATATGCAAGTATCAATGTTTAAAAACCTTATTGATCATACTGGTTTAAAGACATAGTTTGAAGAATGAAAAGAAAAGTGATTGTGATTCATTGTCTGAATTTGATGATTCATCAAACTATCCAATCTAAGGATTTCTTTAAAGGAAAAGAACAAAATAAAAATGCAGTCCCTAAATATGGAACAGTTTGCAAGACCACATTCCTTAGTGAACCTTTTATATTCAACATCAAAGAATAAAATAAGATTTTCAACCGCTTTTAATGAATGCATTCATAATTCTCTTGTTATATTTCTGATGTCTTTCTTTTCACATTTTTTTTTCCTGAAATTTACCTTTTAATTTGCATTTCCATTATATTGTTCTCTTTCATTTTTATTTAAATTTATTATTTATTGTTTTCTGTGTTTCTTGTCATAGACTGATGTCCCCAGAAGTTAAGAGTCAATCTTCTCAACTAATTCATGAATATTTAAAATTTCTTTTCCGTTAAGTTTCTCTCTGCGTGTGTGTGTGTGTGTGTGTGTGTGACTCTGTGTGTCTGTGTCTGCGTGGTCTTTGTGCAATATATCCATGCATTCTTTATTAAATATGCCTGCATAGCAAAATGAATCTGAAACCAAGGATAATGTTACACCTTGATTGCACTGAAGATGATAAGGACGGTTTTAACATCAGACCACAACTTTAATTTCTTTACCTGTGTATACATGTGTGTGTGTGTATAATCTACACACACTCACATATATGCCCTTCTCTTCTCCTTTTATGGCTAACTAGATGGCTAACAGATGGCTTAGAGAGATACCTATACACTTCACTTATATTGAGGTGGCTTCATTGAAACTACCTCTTGTGTTACTAACCCTGATGTTTAGTCTCAGCATTTACTAAGTTTATCACACCCATTAGATTCTCCATGTATATATGACTGTACTTTTTACTGAATGATCTAAATAAATTATCTGAACTAATAGGAACAAGAATTGATAGTGATAACTTCTTTGAGCACATGATGTCTTTGTCAAATACTTCATGATGTCTATGTTAAATGCTTTTGCTAAATGACCAGTACTGGTGTATCTGTGCTGAGAAAATAGTGAATTGATATATCATAAATTCATAGGCATGGATGTGAGCTGTAGCAATGGCTGTGTGGTTTAGAAGCTTATTTGTGAAGCGCATGATTTTGATTTCAATCCTGCTTCATGGCATCTTGGGCAAGTGTCTTCTAATGTATCTCCTAGAGAACAAAAAACTTATGAGTGGATTTAATTGATGGAAACTGAAAGAATCCCATTGTGTGTATGTATATGTTTATACATATTTATGTTTGTAACAAACCATAGATGTACATCCGATGACCAATGTAATATATTTTATTATAAACACAAAATTGTGAACTCAAATTGTTATACTGGACTCACAATCCCTCAATTTTCTCATCAGTTGACGACATGTTCATAATTAATTATATTTCAACTGTGCAGAAAATAGTTGATAGTTTTATATAGAATTCTACAAGAAATAAGAATAATCATTAAAAAAATTGTTAATAGAAGAATACAAAACAAAACTCAGTACCAGATATGTCACAGTTAAAAAATAATGAAATCTACTTTGAATTCATCGCCATCCTCATCATTGTTTTAATGTCCATTTTTGTCCATGCTTCCATTGGCTGCATAGAGTTTATTGAAGCAAATTTGCTATGGCCAGATGCCCTACTTGTCACCAAAGCTTACCTGTTTTCAAACAAAGTAATATTTCACTTTAACCAGACATGATTTTGCAGAACATTAGAAATGAAGGACATTCATTTACAATAATCATGTCATGTCAACACAAGGTGACATAAACACCTACACGCTAGCTATCTCTTTCTCCCCCTCTCTCTGTCTCTCTCATTCACACACACACACATTTATATAACAAGCTTCTTTCAGTTTCTGCCTACCAAATCCACCAATGCTTCAGTCAGCCCTGGGCTAGAGTAGAAGATACTTGCCTAAGGTGCAACTGAACATGAAACCTTGTGGTTGGGAAACAAACCTCCTTGCCACACATTCATACTTCTGCCTATAATTTTCTGAAATTTGAGGTAGAATTTTTTTTTATCAATGGACACAGTATTAACATTATCATTTGTACTCTATATCAAAATGTCAGAGCAGCACATCGTTAACATTTTATTTTGATGAGGAGACTAACGAAGTATTGGAAATGTTAATGGGTTAAGAAGAACTAATAAGGAAATAATGAAAATCATTAAAAGAAATATTAAAACTGAGTATAGTCATATAATAATATAGACATAGTGGAAAGAAAAGATGTTTTATATTAACATATACACATATGCTCATACACACACACACACACACACACACACACACACACACATACACACACACACACATGCACACACACACATGCACACACACACACACACACACAAACTTTAGAAACTGAAACTACTAAATTATTGCAATATAATCTATTAAATTCCAGTTTCTAAAATATTAAACAGCTCTACTTTCAATATTGAGTACTTCCATTTTCTCTTATTTACACTTTATTTAATTCTCGCTTTCCCTTCACATACACATATATGCATATGATATAGTTTTCTTCTTTTTCAGTCATTGAATTTTGGGCATGTGTGTGTGTGTGCCTATGTGCCTGCATAAACTGACAACTAAGATTGTAATGCAAATGAAATTTTGAGCACCAATTTGAGACTTAACAACAGATCCTCTGACAAAACTTGTACTGAATATCTATTACTTGCAGGACAGAGCACCTGCTGCTTTGATCTGCAAAATATACTATATAAACCTTTGCTGGTATAAACTAACACAATCACCTCAAGTATTTCATTTGTTTCATTGATGTGTCAGTCATTCAATCCCCTGCAGATAAGCTTTCAAGTATTGTCTAACATAAACAATAGGAGTATGCTTGTTTGCTGGAAACAAAGGACCATATTTATATTAGCTATTTATGATGAATTAAGGCTAAGAATAGGAACAAATTATAATTAAATTGCTAAGATTATAATATAAATAATTATATAAAACATTATATATACACACACACACAAACACACTCATATATACAGAGAGAGAAATGCAGAGAGACAGAAAGTGAGTGAGTGAGAGAGATACAAACTAAAAAGAAGTAGAAAGAAAATATGAAATTCTATAAAATCTTCTGGGAGAAAAGAAGACTTGCCTCTCAAGGATCGAAGTCGACTGTGGCTGAATGGTGCTGCCTATGTCTGTACATGTCTGTCACTCTCTTGTTTGAAAATGGGACTGACCACACTGCCAAATCGAATTTGTCCAGGAAGGCAGCTTTGAAATATATCACCTTATGAGTTTAAGAATTTCACCCTGATCTTGCGAATTTTTCTTTGAATCATTCTCCTTTCTGTCAAGTACAGCTTGCAAATGTGCACCTATTCAGATATGGTGTAGGCCACCCACATCAGTTTTTCTTTGATTTTGTACGGCATTCCTATCATTTAAAATTTCTGTCTGTATATCTGACTAACATTGTAACATTGTGCTTCTCATAGATTTGAAAAGAGGATTTGTAATTACTTAGTTCATTTAAGTTATCTGATAAGCTGAAAAATCCTTATGAGCGTGTGTGTCCCCGTTAGACAACACCATCATTGTTTCAATGATCACAGATTCTGTGTCGCATTGACCATTCACTAGGCACTCACTGTTGACTCTATATGAGTATCCTGCCTCTGTACGGAGCATGGGAGTATTCACTGATATTCTTTATATACTAGTCACACATCTGAGCAAGTTACTTAAGTTATGCTTGGTGAATATTTTCTATAGCTAGAGTCTTGTGTAAAATGCTTATCCATTAATATAAAGTGGGCTCTTTGAGTGAGTAAGATGGCTCAAACCAGAGCCGGCACTCTTCTAAAACAATTGTTATTAATCAATTGGAAGCAACCCTTCCTTCCAGGAATATGTTGCAAAATTCTTCCACATCATCGTTCTGGTTCTTTATACTAACTCTGACTCAACCAGGACTATGTATGTACTTCCAGCGTAAAAGAGGCTATGCACTTGAGGTTAGCACGTCTGAAGTGTTGTCCATGTTGTCAAAGGCAAATGTCGGCGTGAAACAGTCGGTAACATTCTGGCTAGTTATAGGGTGTAACCAGTAATATACTGCTGGACTAATATAAACATATATATGGATGTGTATACGTGTATTCTCGCACGCAAGCGCATATGTAAAGTTAAGTACTTTATGAAAATCAAGTTGATGTTGACTATTTGTTTCATGTATCCGGTTGTTGAACACTGCGACACTATCTATCTGTCTGTCTTTCTGTCCGTCCGTCCGTCTATCAATCTATCTATCTATCTACCAACCCTGCACCACACACTAAAATCTATTTTTCCAAAGGCAGTTGGCAAATGCCAAAAATACCTGGCGAAAAAACTATATAGTGATCTCCTCGAAGAAAACCCGAAGGAGGAGACACAAAAACTCTCAAACGGTAAGTGACTCTCTTTATAAAACTTTAACACTCAAATCAAAATGATGCTCAAGATTGGTTGTGTAAATGCGCGTGGCTTGGGGTCCCCTTGGAAACAAGGGTACCTCCTAAATGACATAAAGTCACATAAACTAGAAATCATAGCCATAAGCGAGACCAGACTCCATGATCCGCGGGCCCTATCGTCCATGTTTGGCAGACAGTTTAACATTTATTTTTCTCCCTGTCTTCCGAGAATGGGCGGTAGTGGCACGGCGGTACTCTTTCGCAAGAGTCTGGATCTCGAAGTAAAGACAGTATTCATAGACCCGGAGGGTAGATTGGTTGTTCTGGATGTCGATGGCAGCGATGGGTGTGCTTTTCGACTCATATCAGTATACGCACCACCTTTAACAGGTAGGCCGGATTTCTTTCGACGTCTAGAAGTATTCCTAGGAACGTCTCGTTCTTTACTTTTAGTGGGGGATTGGAATGCTACCTTGGACACGCATCTAGACTATGTGGGCAGAGATAGGAATAGACGGGGATGCAAATGCCTCAAAGACCTGCTCAGACGCTTTCAACTGTCTGACAGGTACCGACTCGATTACCCGAATGCGCCAATGTGGACATGGACAAACCGCATCGGGTCGTCGAGATCGTATCTAGATAGAATACTGTGTAGGAGAGTAGATAGAGATAGCATAGGGTGTCCACAATTTCACATAGTCAGCTACACGGATCACAAACTTGTGACGTGTACGCTAGACTTAGATAAGACACATAGGCAGGGCTCCGGTTACTGGAAACTAAACGTGTCTTTCCCGTCGAGACCAGTTTTCAGAGACCGGATTAGCACGTTAGTAAAGAGGGCTTTGACAGGAGCCATCATCAATAACAAATGGTGGTTTGCCCTCAAGAGAGCAATAAAAGCGGAAGCGGTTAGGTATAGCAAAGCACTAGCCATAGACAGAAACAGAGTAGAGGGTGAACTAGTTAAGAAGCTAGAAGAGGCAATTAGAAGTGGCATCGCATCCGACGTTTTGGCGGCGAGGTTGGCCCTTGACCAACACTTCAACGCCAAACACGAAGGGTGCGTTGTCAGGGCTAGGATGCGTGCTCTAAGAAACGAAGGTGTTGGAGCCGCACGAGAGGCCCGGGTGGCGGAGGCGCAACAGGGCAACAAAGCCACCATTCGGTCTCTGGTGGACGAACAGGGGCGCGAACTGCTCGAGCCAAGCAAAATGTGTGAGGCCTTTCAGCGGCACTTTGCTCGACTGTTTGGGACGAATGGCGAGCGAGAACGCAGGGTGGACTTCAGTGCCTACCTGCACAGCCTGCCACGACTCTCGGCAAGAGAGGCGGAGTGCTGCGAAGGTGCCATCACGGCGGCGGAAGTGAGGGACGCGATGGCGGGATGCTCGAGGGACAAATCGCCGGGTTTGGATGGTCTGCCCTACGAGCTTTACAACTGTAAGCCAGACTTGTTTGGAGACGTCTTGGTCGCGGTGTACTGCAACTGGCAGCAAAACGGGAGCATTCCCGGTTTTGTGAGTCGAGGAGCCGTAACGCTGCTGAAGAAAGATCCAAACAAGGGGGACGTCATAGATAACTTTAGGCCCATCACTCTGCTCAATGCAGACTTGAAAATTTTGGCCAAGGTGTTAGCCAAGCGGTTGGCGCTTGTCATCGAGAAACTGATCGGCAAGGCGCAAACATGCGCGGTGCCGGGCAGGAGCATCCATGACAACCTCCATCTGATGCGCTACATCATAGAGAGGGTAGTTAAGGAACCTGGCATGGGTGGGGCCCTGATCAATTTAGATCAATCGAAAGCTTTCGATAGGGTAGACCATCAATACTTGGAGGCTGTCCTCATAGCAGCCGGCTTCGGTCCCATTTTCCGCGGCTGGATGGCTGCCTTGTACAGAGGCATCCGTTCGGTAGTTCGCGTCAATGGGCATCTATCAAGACCCTTCGACATTGCACGTTCGGTCCGTCAGGGATGCCCCCTCTCGTCGCTTCTGTACGTGTTGACTCTCGAGCCACTACTGCGGAAGCTGGCGACGCTGAGGGGCATCCCGCGAGAGTTGGGATGCGGGACGAGCGTGTCGGCATACGCGGACGACGTCACCGTCATAGTGTCTAGCCAAAAGCACATCGAGCTTGTCGGCGAGACACTGAGAGACTACGAAGCGGTAACGGGAGCGAAAATCAACCGGGATAAGTCAGTGGGCTTGCGGCTCGGCACCTGGAGAAGCAACCTCATGCCGTCAAGTAGCGCCTCCGTCGTGGGACGTTGGACTGACGGTCCGGTTGAGATGCTCGGGGTCTGGTTTGGTCCAGACCTCCAAACGGAGAAGAACTGGGACGAGATAACGAGAAGGGTGGCCACTCTAGCCCGGCAATGGGCCGAGAGGAAGCTTTCCCTGAAAGGTCGGGCGGAGGTGGCGAACACGTACATCGCGTCCGTCATCTACTACCGCCTGACCGTCGTTCCTTGTCCCGACCCTACCATCACCAAACTGGAGCGCATCCTCTTCCGCTTCTTGTGGAAAGGAAGCGTTCCGATGGTTAGGCGATCCGTTTGCTGCCAACACCCGTTAAAAGGAGGACTGTCGCGCCTCCTTCCTTTAAACGGGAAGGAAGAGCTATTTTCATCGTACTTGTGGCTATGGCGAAAGAATGTGTATGGTGGACGCGTCTGAAAGGTCTAGAGACAAAGACTTTCCTCTCTGGGCAATCTCTCATCAACTTCTTCAAGTATCACCTGAAGAGGAAGTTGAGAGTAGAAAGGGAAGTCTTGTCTAGTGAATGCTTCAAAAAAAGATGGGTGAATGTAGCAAGGATGGCACGTGTGAACGACGGAGCCATCTTGAGCATAACCCTATGAACAAGAAAAAAAAAATAAAACAAAAAGGCAAAAGAGAGTCACTTACTGTTATAGTTTCTTCAATGAGAATATTGACCAAGGTTACCGTGGTCTTTTCCGTGGGCTTTTCCTTCCACGGCTAAACCTAAACTGTCCTCCCCTCTTTTTACACGAGAACATTACTGTGTGATACACGATCCCTATTGATCGGCCTTTCCTTTTCTTTTTTTTTCGATCCATTTTGATCGAACTGCCCCTTTTTCCCTTCCTACGATCCCTTTTGATCGACACCACCAATTTTTTTTTTTTTTTTTTTTTTTTTTTTCCTTCCTTCCCCCTCCCAAAAAGAAAAGCTCTACATTGTATTTGTCCCATCTTCGTTGAGCCCTGTGTGGCTAATAAAAGAAATGTATCTATCTATCTATCTATCTATCTATCTATCTATCTATCTATCTATCTATCTATCTATCTGTCTGTCTGTCTATTTGTCTATCTGTTTGTCTGTCTATACGTATATATATATGTATGCTGTATATATATTTATATATATATGTATATATATGCGTGTATATATATATATATATATATATATGCATAACATACATACATGCATACGTACATGCATATTTACACACCCACATACAAACATGTATGTAACTATGCATTTAGAATATTATGTTTATATTATACTGAAACTGGTTTGCACAAAAATTTCTGTTCCGACACCTGAATCACTACTCACGTCTATACTTAAAATACCACGCAGGTCTCTGTAGACCTGTGCATGATGCAAATTTACTTTTTCTGTTGTGCAATATACCACCACAAAGAAAACTTCTGTCTTGAATCAGGTGTATATGGTCCCTGTTTGTGGAAACATATGCGTATTAATCTCCATACATACTTGAAAATTTCCTAATGTTAATTGTACGGTCACGTTGTTTCTGTGTATGCTGCGACGTTAATGTAGTGTGTCTTGCCTACGGGGAACAAATAATATAACTGACTGCACAACATATCTATCGGATTCTAGTTCTCTCAATCATTTTGTTCTATTACAATACTCACATACAGACACACTCACAAATTTATATATAAGTTCCAAGTTAGAAGATTGATATTTCATGCGCTTCGGGCAGAAACGTATTAATATGAACACGTCTATAACTATAAATATGGCCGATATTTTATATGGCGTAAGATCAGTATGCATGCATAGATGTACACACACACAAATGTGTATACATTAAAAGAGTATGTATGTATGTATCTATCTACCTAGCTATATTTATCTATCAATCTGTCTATGCCCACACACACACACACACACACACAAATACACACACGTATATATATATATATATATATATATATATATATATATATATATATATATATATATATATATATATATATATATATATGTATGTATTGTGTGTCTGTGTGTCTGTGAGCTGAATGCGAGAAGGCAAATTCTCAAAGTCCTTAGAGCGTGAGTAGAATGTCACGCGATATTTGTCCCAATTTTTTGATCTTATAGGCGAAATGAAGATGACATTAACATTGCCTTTCGTCGTTTAGGGTTAAAAATAACAGCATCACTCCAAGTGCTGGAACCTCTTGTTCAAGCACTGTGGAGTGCTGGAACAAGTGTTTCGGACAAGATATTTTGTGTTATCTTTTCTGATTTTTCGCATTATGACAGCGACGAAAATTTAATAAATGATTGAATGAGAAAACGAAAGCTTTGCAAAACGAAAGTGGTGGGTCAAAATTTATACAGTTTAAAAATACGCAGGATCTGTTTGGACTTCAGTTATTAAATATTTATTTAATGTCCTTCCACGGACAAATGCTCCCTAATTCAATTAGAAAATTCAGCCTGACCGGACTTGCTTCGCTTACATAGATCACTGCAATCCGCACTCATGCCTTTCATATTATTTGTGCCATACACTGACTTCATTCTGAGCCTTTATTAGTACTTTTTATACCAATAGTTTTATAGAATGTATCTTTCTATAAAATTTATGTTTTACAAAACCATCTCCTCAGACGAAATTTTTGGAAATATTGTCTAAATCCAAATATACACAGCTTTATGCTGTTCGGTGAATATAGGTATTTAAATTGGTTTGGATATGAAAGTCTAATTTCTATGGTATCGTGAAGTCTATTAAAGCACATCTTGAATCATACACACCAGACGTCATTTTGTATAGCGAATATTCTATGGTTTGCTGTTGCTTACCCTCTCCTGTTTCCCTGTAAGGTAATATTTCTCTATGACCAGACATCTTTCAGAAGAATAGAAACGAAGGACATCGCCTGCTTGATGCTGTCACTCCATTACAACTGTTACAACATCTCATAGCAAAGAGATTGTAACACTCACACATGCATATCCATAATTATGTGACGGGTTCCTTTGTGTTTCCGTCTACCAAATTCACTCACAAAGCTTTGGTTGGCCCGAGCCTATACCAAACGACATCTGCCTCAGGTGCATCGTAGCGGGGCATCATATATATTTGTTTGTTTGTCTGCATGTGTGCGCGCGCGTGTTATAGTTAGTATATATTAGACGTGTGCACGTGTTGTGTGTACGTGTGTGTGTGTGCTCGCGTGCGTGCATATATATTTTATTTGCGTAATCATATTAAGTCAGCAAACAACTTATCAGTAGTAAGATTAATTCACCTGTACACAGACCGTAAATTAATTATCTGTCTTCTTTCAGTAGTGATGTTTGTGTTTGCCGTTAGAGGTCACCTAAGCTAACCTGTCTTGTTCTGTAATGTTTGGATAAAATGATATATTCGAATTGCAAATCTCTTTGCGCTTCTTGCTTGTCAACGCTAATAGCGACAATTCTTCTCTTAATGTGTTGTCTAAGTGTTACGTATGTCAACTGTAATAGGCACCTAGGGTTAATAAATTTATTGCAATTGTATGCTCGGAATCAACACCATGGAAATTTTCCGTTAACGACATACACAAAATACAACTGTCAAGGCAACCCAATGGAATTTTGCATAAAAGAAAAATAACTGAAACTGCAAATTGTTGGATTCTCGTAGATTAATAGGTCAATGACATGTAGTGAACATGTTTTTAAAAATGTATACTTTCTAACATACAAGATTCGTCAATTATAAAATGTCGGCATTCTACTGACATTTCTCCGGGTATAATGTGCACTTTCTTTCAATCAAATTGGGTTGGAAATAGCTGAGTTGTAGCGAAATGTTCGAATGCGATAATTTTATTTTTCTTATGCTAGGAGTACATAGTGTTTTTCCAGTTCATGATACGTGTGTGTATACGTTTATATATGTATAGATATAGGTGTGTATGCATGTAAAATGTATGTGTGTGTGTGCGTATACATAGGGAGATAAATCGATAAAGAGATACTCGTCTAACAATCTATGTATCAGAAAAAATATATACTCGAATATTTGTTAAAGTGTGTATATTTATTTAAATATGCTGTGTTATAGATCCATATCAGCCGATCTTACCAAGCGTTTCCGCACTGGTCTCATATTCTTTCTATATCTTCTATCTCTGAATACCATGTGGTGTTACTTAAACGTGCTGCTATCAAATATCTGGTTATCTAATACTCAGTGTGAAACTGATGGCGAAGATCAGTTGAAATGGATCAGTATACAGTATTATAATATTGTATCCTTTGATTTATATAAATACTGGAATGTTACCTGTCTTATGATGGGTAACTTTAAAAGTATAGTTTTTCCACCATTCATAATATCAGGAAAAAATAGCATGCATGCAATAATTTTATTTAATTTTTATAGAACTTCTTGGCATATATACAAAGCAATGAAATGAATGCTAATTTTCGAAAGAAAAATATTTAACTCTTAAAAATAAAATTAAATAAGACAAATTTCTCATTTGCATAAACCTCCTCCTAAATGCTGTTTCATTCAATCTCTCCTCATCCCCCTCCTCTCCTCCTCCTCCACTTCCTCTATTATTCTTTCTCCCTCACTGTGCTTGTGAAGCATTCTTTTGCACTTTGCCTGCCACCAAGCCTCCAATGTGCATCATCCGGCGTCTCATATAGTATCCCTATTTTACCTTCTCTCTCTCTGTCTCTCTCTGTGCCTGTCTCTGTGACTGCCTCGATCTGTCTGTCGGTCTGTCTGTCTGTGTCTCCCTCACTGTGTCCCTGTCTCTGTCACTCTCTCGGTCTGTCTATCTCTCTCTCTGTTTCCCTCTCTGTCTCTGTCTGTCTGTCTCTCTCTGATTTAAAGCGTGACTGGAGTAATCAACCAACGAACATTTATATATATATATATATATATATATATATATATATATATATATATATTTAGATAGATAGATAGATAGAGATATTGATATTGATATTGTACACGCACACACATACATACACACGCGCGCGCGCACACATATCTATATGTATGTATATATGTATCTATGCGTACACACACTGATACATATGTATGCATCATCTTGGCAGTTTACTCACATATGTAGCCGAAACCTACCAGGCATATTTATTAGAATTCACTTCTTGTTTACTTTGTTTTTGGTTTCTTTTAATCACATGCGATCATGTGAATGTGTTTTAGTTACTTGTTTGCATTACCTGAATCAGAAAGTAAAGAACAAAGTAAAAACGGAAACAAATACAAAAAAAAAATATATGGTTTGGATGATTCTAGAAAAAAAAAGTGCCACAAAAAACAAAAACCCAAAAGCAATAAGCATATTTCGAATATTCCAAAAAGGTGTGTTTCAGTTGGATGCACTTTGTAACGTGAATCACTCAACTGTGAATTGGTGGTTCTTATTTTGCAACTTGGTAGAAAAGAAAAATTTCCTCAAAGACTAAACATTGAAGATTTCGCGCAAGAGAAATTTAACAGATATGATCTTGTCTAACATCCTTACGACTTTCAAGGATTCGACTTGGATATTTCATCGCCCGATGAATCACAGTATTTTGAAATTCACTCACAGTTCCGTGTATTGCTGCCAAAGTTAACTCATTTCTTTTTGTTTCCTTGTTATTTTAATGTTTTTGTGTAGAATCGGTTTAAAAAAGAAACGGGATAATTGTATTGTGAAATAAAAGAGTGAGAAATACTTCCATAGAGGATGTAACTTTATATTCTGCACTACATTACCATCCGTACGACAGTGGAAACTTAGCAGGTTGCAGAGCGATTTCATTTTTTTTTTTTCCGTTTTGTTTTACATGGAGCGGAAAATGCAGATTTAGAATGAAAGAAAACGGAGATAGTAGCGTAAATGCATTTAGAAAATGGATCACCAAAATAAAAGATAGAGTTCATTTGGGAATGAAACCTGGACTCGTATTCAATTAAGCAAGAAATTTTTACATTACTATACATATATACCTAACTACGTATCTACATAAACTCCTGCCTCTCTCTCTCTCTCTCTCTCTCAACCTCTTCCTAAATGTGTGTATACATAACACGCATCACTCATACACTTATGGTGGAATTTATATGTATACTTCAATTATCTGTCTCTCTCTTTCTCTCTCTGTCTCTCTCCCTTTCTCTCTTTCTCTCTCTCTCTCTCTCTCTCTCTCTCTCTCTCTCTATATATATATATATATATATATATATATATATATATATATATGAAAGAAGGTTTGAAAATGCACTTATTTTAAAAAAATATTTATTTACTTAACCGGTTTCACTTTTTTAGAAAAAGATTATCAAAAGTCTTTGAGAATAATAAAAAAATGTTAAAAAACAGTCTGAGTATTAAAATGCATATATACATTCTTTGATGATAAAATATATTTAAAGTATAAAGCTTTGTATGAACTTTGTAGTGTTACATACTGATTGTCACACATTCTCTGATATTAAGGTGAAATTGTTAAAAACAGTGTTAAAAACAGTGTATGAAAATACATATATGGAAAAATACATATACATATACATATTCTCATACATATTCTTTGACAATCGAATAAAATTGAGAAAACAATTTTTTGAATTTTAATGATAACACCTACAGACAGGTATCAGGGACTGCAATGGGGACTAAAGTTGCCCCTACATATGCAAACCTGGTGATGGCCTACTTAGAATTGCAGATCTACGACAAATCCAAAACTAGATACGGCCTGTCTTTCCACCAATACCTGTTGAAGAATTGGAAACGTTACTTGGATGATTGCCTCATCCTATGGTCCCACACACTCGACCAACTCTTTGACTTCAAAACTCTAATTAACAGTGTCAACAACCATATCCAATTTACAATGGAATACAGTCAAGACCAACTTCCTTTTCTTGACATTCTCATTATAAAAATGGGTACCAGCATTGAGACTGATATTCATTACAAACCGACTGATTCCAAGCAATACCTTCTGTTCACCTCCAACCACCCAAAACATACAAAGACAAACATTCCCTTCAACCTTGCGAGAAGAATTTGCACAATTGTCTCTAATTATAGAACTCGAAATAAAAGACTCGAAGAACTAAAGGCAATTCTCCTCGAAAGACATTACCCAGCATCATTAGTTGACAATGGAATAGAACGGGCCAAGGCAATTGCTACCCATGACCTGCGAAAACCGAAACACATACACGGCACGTTAAATAGTCTCCCATATCTCTCAACACACAATCCTAGAAATGCAGAAGCTTACACAATAATATACAAAAACATCCCACTACTGAATCAAGACCCACGTCTTAAAAGAGTACTCGCAACCCATAAAATAATAAAAAGCAAAAGACAACCCAAATCCCTAAAAAAACCTACTCACGAATGCAAAATTGCCCAACACAAGCCCACCACCTACTGTCAAAAAATGTGGTCGTTCCAACTGCAGGATCTGCATCCACCTCATGGAAGGAACAACATACAGATTCCAGTCGGGACACACTTTTATCATAAAAAATAACTTCACCTGCGCATCAAAAAATTTACTTTATGCCATAAGGTGTGAAGGGTGCCACAAAGAATACATAGGGCAAACGAGCCTTACTCTCAGAGAAAGGATGACAGTCCACCGCCAACAATTGAGGGATCCCACCACAAGACAGATACCACTCAGTGGGCACTTAGATCTGTGTGCACAAAACAAGTCCCCCAAATTCCTAGTTTTCCCATTATACCAATGCTCAGACAACACCACTGACCAAACACGAATAAATAAGGAAAATAATCTTATTCAAAAATACAGACCACAGCTCAACATACTCTAACATAAGCCTCCTCCCCAGGTGCACGCCCAAAACAAAGACACACAGATACGCAAAATCACACACATCAATACAATGCAAACCTCCGACACGAACACACTTACACACATATATACACACACACACAATCACAGTATCTCCACACCAGAGCACAAACCCACATACATTTCAAGAAAAAACACATGCGCATATATATACTTACAATACAATTGTAGCAACCACAACCAACACCCATACACACATATGTAAACAGGTACATGCACACACCTACACACCACTCCGGCAACCACAAATCATATTCACACACGCATATTTGCATACATATGTACACACACATACAAACACCATACGCCTGTTCCCCAGTAAAAATGTCACACACACACTCAAAAGAGAAACACACACAATACAATCCCAACAATCACAACAAACACCCACAAGCACACATGCACAGAAGCATGCACACACAATGACACACCTCCCCGACAAATACAAGCCACATAGACGCACTCACACAAACACACGCACACGTATACACACATATACTGTACTAACAATACAAACAAAACTAATCACTCACAATTACAGCGCACACACACATGTACACATATACACCAGGAAACTACACAAACCATACCCACGTACACACACATACAAACGCATACCCAGTACCAACATACACGGAACACACATGCACACACATACACCTCACCTGGATAAACCCAACGTACAAGGACACCTAATAAATACAACACACACATACATGCTCACACACACATACACCCTCATGCACACACATACAGTTGCTCCCTCACACACACACGCACCACAATGACAACTCAAACACAAACATACTTAGAGACACACACAAACTCACGTACACACATATAACACCCCCACCAACACACAACACAAATAAACATACGTACACATACAGACATACACATACATATGAACCATCACAGACACATACGGTTGCTTACACACACACACACACACACCACAATGGGTATTTAAAACAACACACTCACTCAGACACAGAGAGAGACACACACACACTCACGTATACACACACTCCCACATTCACACAAAACACTCCCACGCAAACACACAGATGCACACATACATACACACACTGACGCACACATATGTACACACCCTCACACATACATACGGTTGCGCTCTCTCTCACACACACACATCACAAGGACGATTAAAACAACACATACATACTCAGAAAAATAGATATACGCACAGTCTCACGTACACACACCTAACATCCCCACCGACACAAAAACACACACAAACACACATACATACGCAATCACAAACGCACTCACGCACACACGCACTCACAAACACACTCACGCACACACACGAACAAACACATATACACATACACACACATGCGCACACACAACACCCTAACAAATATTAATCACACACATACACACTCACACAAACGTGCACACACATACACACACCATCCTACCATAGATAAAAAAACACACACATACTCATATACACATGCCACACATGCACACATACAGATATAGGCATACACATACATATGAACCATCACACACATACGTTTGCTTACACACACACACACACACACACACACACACCAAAAGGTATTTAAAACAACACACCCACTCAGACAGAGAGATACACACACACTCCCACACTCACACAAAACACTCCCACGCACACACACAGATGCACACATACATACACACACATACGCACACATACGTACACACCCTCACACATACATACGGTTGCTCTCACACACACACACACACACACCACAAAGACGATCAAAACAACACATACACACTCAGACAAAGAGATATACGCACAGTCCCACGTACACACACCTAACATCCCCACCGACACAAAAAACACTCAAACACACACTCATATACACATTCCACAATAAACTCTGGGACCAATAAAAACGGCACACACACACACACACACACACACACACACACACACACGGACACAAACACACATATATACACACACATAGAGATGTGCACAAAACCAGTCCCAAAAACCAGTGAACCATGACAGACTGTCACAGACCAACCAAAAATAAAAAAAAATCTTCTTTAACTCTTCTTCCCCCCCCACCCCAGCTAGCCAGTCATACTGTCTCTTAAGACAGTAAAACATTCCTTCAATATACACAAGAGAAAAAGGCCAGGTCAGTTCCTTCTCAATTTTATTCGATTGTCAAAGAATATGTATGAGAATATGTATATGTATATGTATTTTTCCATATATGTATTTTCATACACTGTTTTTAACACTGTTTTTAACAATTTCACCTTAATATCAGAGAATGTGTGACAATCAGTATGTAACACTACAAAGTTCATACAAAGCTTTATACTTTAAATATATTTTATCATCAAAGAATGTATATATGCATTTTAATACTCAGACTGTTTTTTAACATTTTTTATTATTCTCAAAGACTTTTGATAATCTTTTTCTATAAAAAGTGAAACCGGTTAAGTAAATAAATATTTTTTAAAAATAAGTGCATTTTCAAACCTTCTTTCATATATATATATATATATATATATATATATATATATATATATATATATATATATATATATATATATGCATCCCAGTGGCCCCTGTGCGAAAATTACGGCGTTCAAAACAAACTGTTCTTGATGTATGCAAATCAAAGGCTAAACTGTCGCAGCTTTCAGTAAAATTCATTGCTGATAGCATTGTATATGCTCTGCCCCACCGAGAAAATAGAATAGAGAGGTAACTTGCATAAACAGACATAAGTTTCTTCTTCTTCTTCTCCTCCTCCTCCTCCTCATTCTCCTCCTCCTCCTCCTCCTCCTTCTTCTTCTTCTTCTTCTTCTTCTTCTTCTTCTTCTTCTTCTTCTTCTTCTTCTTCTTCTTCTTCTTCTCCTCCTCATCCTCCTCCTTCTTCTTCTTCTACTTCTTCTTCTCCTCCTCCTCCTCCTCATTTTCATCCTCCTCCTTCTTCTTCTTCTTCTTCTTCTTCTTCTTCTTCCCACTCTCCCTATACATACACACATATATGTGTGTGTGTGTGTGTGTGTATGTATGTATGTATGTATGTATGTGTGTGTGTGTGTATGTATGTATGTATGTATGCATGTACGTACGACTTTCACTCATGTTTCACTCCCAGTACCCAAACTGTCTACAACAAGCAAATAATACTAGTGCTTGCACTTGTGCTTATTGACAACGAGGCTTAAGGTGAAGGGTTCCAATTCTGATCCTTCTGTTTCGATACCACCTTCAGACACTAAATAAAGACCACTGTACAGTATTAAATACACTCGAACAGTACTATGAAAAAAGTGAAAAGAAAAATTTAATATTGCGCTGTAACATATATCGCATTAAGTCTTCTTTTACATTAAAAACAATACAACTTTGCCTCTAGACTGCGATTAAAATAAGTGAAAATAATAAATGTAATTAGATTTCTTCTAATACGAATGATGAATTAACAATAAGAGAACGGTATAAATGCTTTTAAAAATATAACATTAAATCAAATCAATGTAACTTGAGTACTGGTGGTAAATCTGATGTTTTTTCTCTTCTGTGAAAACGATCAGGTAATGGGGTTATACAAGTTTTATTTCTATGTGAGGAGACTGATTTGCGTCAATCAGTCGATATTTGTACAGAATATCTGAGTATAACAGGATTGACGAAATTACACACACCCACACATATGAACCTTGGACAAATAACTTGTAACCAAAGCCTTGAAGGTGAATTTGGTAACCGGAAACTGAAAGAAGTCCATTGTATGTATGTATATAATCATGCATACATGTATGTATGTAGGTATGTATATATGAATGTGTGTGTGTGTGTGTGCGTGCGTGTTACTGTCTCCTTGTTTTGACACAATGCGATAATTGTAAACAAACGTCACTGTCATACAAGTGGTATCATTTGGTTCAGCTTCCCGGAAATCATATTCCTCGACGAGGAAAATATTACTTTGTTTGTAAACAGTAGAGGGTCGACGACATGTAGGGCACCCGACCGTAGAAAATTTGCCGCAATAAATTACGTCTTATCCTCTTGCCGCTTATATTCTGGTAATTGTCAAGTACCACATTTAACTACTACGACAATTCCTTCATTTCACAATGTCGACCTTCTTGAACTCTTAGCTTCCGCACATTTTTCCTTCACTGGTCCTTAACCGCATTGATTTCGCCGGTCTCAGAAAGCCTGTATAGGTCATGGGCATAACCTCTTCCTCAAGATTAAGCAAGGCAATAAAACTAAAAATTATTATACGATATGTGGCTTTTGTCTATGTTTTGTATTCAAATTCTGTTTGTGTCATATCGACCTCTCTGTTATTGCCTCAGAATTGCAAAATGAAGTACCTTTTCGATCAGTTTTACACATCAATTATCTACTGTTTGTAAATTACTCTTGAATATTTCTGCCAAGTACTATGATATATGAGGTAAAATCTTGACAAACTAAGGCATTGATGCAGTTTAAATCTGCATTTGGAAATCAATTTTCTTCAGTTACATAACGCATTTAGAAAGCATCAATGCCACAAATTCAGATTTTACTCAAAGAAAATATGTGGTATATTTATGTCAATAGGTTCAATAGCTAATGCTGAAGTGCAAGAGGTTAGAAGCGTCTGTCCGGGCACTTTTAAAGATTAGATTGAAGTTAAGACGCTGAAAGAAAACAGCAATAACAAAGAAGTCGAAGTCTATTGACGACTACGAAATTCATAACAATAATGTCAAAATTTGCAAGCGACGTTGGTGATAACAAGATTATAACAGCAACAACCAGAAACAACTACAGCATGGAGAGTGTGATAACCATCACAGTTGACAATAAAACGATCAAAAGCTATGCTAGAGATTGGCATAGAGAGAGAGAGAGAGAGAGAGAGAGAGAGAGAGAGTGAAACTGGTGTTACTGTTAACAAGACATCGAAATACAGCACTAATTTTAAAGTGTGTTATTGACATTTTCTGTTAACAATAATGCGATTAACAGCAACCACAGCAACAACAACAACAACAACAGTTGTGTGAAGACTGTAATTGACGTTGCAACTTACAAGACAATGTACACAATCATAGTTACAAACTATTTCAGTCATAATCACACCTTCACCTATATTGCCACAGCTATCATCACCATTCCGACAATAAATATAATAATGAAATAAATAAATAAATAACCGAAAAAGGAATAGCAATTCGAAATTAAACGGAAAGAAAAATAAACTGCTCTTATGTCTAAACCTCTCTTCAAGTTTAACAAATGGTTTTGCTGTAAGCAACAGATCGTTTGAAACCTGTCTCAACGTGAGTTCCAATATCAACATCCGAAAGTAGTTGCACACATTTATAACCCTCTAAATAAACGGATATTATTTGATGACGTTTTTACGATCTGAAGCAATTTCTGTTAAGTTTTCAGTCATTAATCTTAGACCTACTTTCCATACAGATATGAGTATTTATTTTACTGTGGTCACAGTTTTGACATTTAGCCAGAATATTGACATTAAATAAAGAGCCGAAATATCAAACGTAAACGGCGATAAAGCTGAAAGTGTGTCTGATTGATTGTTCACTTCGTTCTGGAGAAATAGATAACATTCTATAAGAGCGAGCTAATAAAAACATATCGAGTCATTAATGCACTTCTGTTAATTCAATGACCAATAAATAAATCAAAACGACATTAAACTGTCCTTAACAATTACTCGACCGTAGTGGATTTATGGAACAGGTCACGTGGTAATCCACTAATTAATCTGATAGTATTAAGGAAAGTGACGAAACTAACCGCGCACAAAAGTAATCTGCTGCATCGAGGTCAGGGCACAGCAACTGCACGTTTAGATGCTAGAATGGTTAAATAGTTAATGCAACACAACTTGGCTTCTTGATACTACATACAAATATTGGCTTTGTTTCTATTTGGCATAAAAGACAGTTGTCGGGATCAAGTTTACCTTTCATCCTTTAAGAAATCAATTAAATAAGCACCAGTCAAGTACTGGGGTCGATTAATTCGAGCATCCACATTTGGACGCCTTGTGCCAAAATTAGAAACCATCATTGTTGACTGTAATGAAAATGATAAAAGTGCTGGATCGAATATCTTTTGCTACAAATCTTTGCATTCCCGATTAAAAGCTAATAACATTATACTAACATCGATAAAATTAATGTCAATCCAGGAGATAGTGGGAGCAATTTAACCGACAAGATTAAAAAAGAAATTGAATATGACTACAGTTAATATTTGGCAGAATCGTTTGCATACTGAACAAAATGCTTAGCGACATTTCTTCGGGCTTCATGTTCTGAGTTCCAATGCCGCGGAAGTGGACTTTGCTTTCTATCCTTTCGAGGTCAATGAAATAAGTACCAGCTGGGTCGATGTAATCGACATACTCCCTCTCCTAAAAATGCTGGCATTGTGCCAAATTTTGAAACTATTATTATTATTATTATTATCCAATAGTCTTATTTTTATCACGTGCTTTCATTGCACTACGGTAAGTGAATATGTGCAATTCACTGGCTATGGTATGTGTGTGTGTGTTTAAACACCCTCCTAGATGTTTTGAACATTATTCTAATAAGAGCTGAATTTCAATCTATATACAGTCATCGGTTGATCCATATTCTGGATATAACATTGTATTTGCGATACAATTTTGGAAGAAGGTGAAGTTATTTTGAAAAAATATGAAAGTTAGTAAAGCCTGATACTTCTAGTGATTTTGATGGGCCTTAGTTGTGCAAGTTATCAGGTGTAGTACAATACCGTTTCCTTCAAAGGTGTTGTTAATCAAGACAGGTTATTATGCACCTGGAGGGTGTTTCTGTGGTATTTTTTAGAGTAGTTGTTAAAAATCTAATTTGAAAGTGGATGAATATTTTGTACGAACAATTAAAGAGTAAAGGGTAATAGTTACAAAGGACTGTATGGTTAAAGTTGTAGAAAGTCGGTTATTAACGTTGAAGAAAAATTGCAAGAAAATCACAAAACCTTGAAAGGTATGGTAGTTCCGAGTAAACCAGAGGATTAAATAGTGTGTACCCTACTTGCGAGAAGTACTTGAATCTGTGTACCCCACTCCAGGCCCCTATGTCTTTACGAGCTTATACTGCAGACCCAAATGTGTTGCTCCCATAAAAGCGTCGCTCGGGGTGGACCAGATCCTGCCCCTCCAACAATCACCATACGCCACCCACCTACACCACCGAGTTAAAAGGTTAAAGGTCAAAGGGAGCCCCATCAACACACTGCAGCAAAACATTTTCAGACAAAAATCTTCTGATCCAAGTGTTTATAGACACACACCTTCCGTTAGAACAACTGAACTTTTAGATAGGAAATCAAACACGCAACACATTGTTATGCTATGTAGTAGCAACAAGACTCACAGAGTAAGGAGAAAGCGGTTAGTGAACAAAGTCCACTAGGTATTTTTAATTCCCGGCTGGAAACTTTTTCCATCGCATAATTTTGCTAATGCCCTTCTTATGAAGTCAGGAACGTCATAACTCTATTTTTCTCCTCTTCTTCATTATAATTCTCAGGCTTCATGCCAATGTAAGAAAGCCTTATTATAGGTGGCGGCCACTCAATCATTTAACATCTGTGTAATGATAAGAAGCAAAAAGAAAAGGACAAAAAAAAAAAACACCTCCAAACAGACATATCGATTAATCAAGTTTGGTGTGAACAGCTATCGATGTCGATTCGACTCGTCGGCAAATTGCTATCGCTTCGTGTGTAGAGTAGATAATGGTTGTTGTTGTTCTTGTTTTTGAAGATGATGTAGGAGATGACGTGGATGATGGGAGTGGTGATGTTGCAGTTATTACTTTTCTTCACTTCGTGATTATCTTAAAGAGTGAAGCTAAGACTCTGTCAGGTCTTATAGGTTTCCATACATAAAACAAATGAAATAAGGGCGTCTGTGAGCAGCATTAGGAAGTGAGCTATTGATACAGGTATTGTTAATTAATATTATGCTTGCACTAATCAAAGGCATTCCGGCCTTGACCATCCGTCATGCCAGAGGTATCTAGAACTTATATAAAGAAGGTATCTTGTGGTTTGAGGGAGATTTGAGTTATATTTCTTGAACGAATCACCCTGGCTCAAAGGCATTCACTCTGGTTCTGATACAATTGCCTCTGTGTATGGGGCCGCGCTTGTGTGTGATGACACAAAGAGGTGCAACTGGTAATGAGGGAAAGGAGAGAGCTGAAGTATAAAGCGAGAGTGGAAGATAGAGACAGAGAGAGAGAGGGGGAAGGGAGAATACATATATTCGTGAGAAAGAAAAAGGGAAAGAGGAAATGCATGCACACAACGGAGATAGATGGTGGTGGTGGTAGTGGGGTAAGGAGAAGACGAGAGAAATAAAGCGATAGAAATAAAGTTGGAAAGGAAATTTTGCATTAGCCAATTTAACGGAGCTCTCTTATGGAGAGAGAGAGAGAGAGAGAGAGAGAGAGAAAGAGAGAGAGAGAGAGGGAGAGAGAGAAAGAGAGAGATAGAGAGAGAGAAAGAGAGAGATAGAGAGAGAGAGAGAGAGAGAGAGAGAGAGAGAGAGAGAGAGAAGAAGAAGATAGAATGATTTATGTATAATATGAGTATTGCAATTAGATAATGGTGGTGTGATATCAGTGTTCTCCAGCAAGTATGTTATACCCTCTCGTAGGCGTCTCCCAGTTAAGCAGGTATTTGGGATTTAGGATTTAACTGTGCAATGCAAGTCCACTGCATGTCAGAATAAATCGGTAGTAGATTAAATTGACTACAATATTTGATTAGCACTTCTCAATGCGGGAAGAAGCAAAATTAAAGTTGACTCCGACGAAATTTGAACTCAGAACGTCTAGAGTTGGAACAAATACAACTCTAACGATCCTGCTAAAACACTGCACCACTGATTAAGTATGTTTAAGGTTTGAGTAATCATTTATTCATTTTACTTTACTGAGGTGTGTGTGTGGTAGCTCCGATTTTGGCTGTATCGTTGTCGTCGCTGTATGTGCAGCCTGTTGATACAGTTTTCCATTTTGGACTATAATAGGGCAGAGAATAGAGCAGACGTTTTAACTCTTTCACTGATGATGGTGGTGGTGTAGTTGATGCAGTTGATTTCTGTGTTGCAGAATATACAGGGAAAGAGGTAAGCAATCAAAAACGGGGGAGATTAAGCTCCGATTAGCGAAATCGTTAGTAATGATGTACTGTATTATGTAACACTTAGGCATAATACTTGGTATTGGAGATGGGTAGAAGAGATGTATGTGAGCAGTGAATTCGATTTTTGACTATAAATGGTTGGGGTGCTTAACATAGGGGTTGCCATAATGGTAATGATGTTTAACTTGTAGTGTAGTCCCAAATAGAGTCTGACGGAGAGCAGATATATTTTCAAAGTTTGCGACTATAACTAGTGTAGTTCCTTTAAGCTTTGTGTGTGTGTTTGCGCGCGCATACGACTGAGTAGACAAATGAAAGAAAAGGGCACTCAGTTCATTTAGTGGTAGTGATATATATTGTTATTTAAATAGTTTGATATAGCTACATGCTGTATGGTGCAGGCGTTGTACAAAAACCTAACTGTTTTAATGAGCTCAGTTTCTGCATGAAGCCTAAGAAACTTAAATCGCATGCAACCAAATCAAACAGTTTTAAATGAAGATAACAATGATAATGGTTGCTCCCGCAAAAAAAATATCAAAATAAAGGTGGGGGAAAAACTATAGTAGTAAGCCATCTAAATTCCTTATACTTTAATTAATAAGGCCGATGGGGATGTCACATCAATCTGGGATGGTTGGGATTATCCTGTTCTTCAAAATATATTTTTGCATGTGTCTGCAACCACTGAAAACTTTCGACCTCGAGTTCAATATAATATATATATATATATATATATATATATATATATATATATATATATATATATATATATATATATATATATATATATATATATATATATTATATATCATATATATCGGAGGGACGCTTTCATGATATATAACATCTCCTGGGTATATTCAGACCTGGTGGAACCAAGGTTTAACCACTGTCACTTTCATCCAAGGAATGGAAGAGATAGGCAGAGCAGAAATAAAGGGAGGGAAAAAAGGGTCTTTTAATAAGACGCTATCATGTTGTCTTTAAGAAGTCTGGATCTCTAGAAAGAGCAGTCGAGCTACGATGTACATGCTACCTCGTTAGCCTATTTCAGCTACTGTTGTTGAAATAGCAGATGCAATTTTTAAGCTCATTTTGATGTTGTTATTATTATTGTTGTTGCCGTTGTTCAACCTCAGTTCAACTACGGTTATCTCGTCATTTCTGAAGTAGTATATTATTTTTGAATAATAATATACTTCGGCTATATTAACCAATGTCTTAAAAAGAAAATCAAAAATGGAAAAGAAAGAAAGACAAAGTAGTTTGTAGTGTGGTTTGAGGGACATTTGGCTTCTATCTCGAACCGAACAGGTAGAGCAATCAGTCAGATATTCCCTCCTTGGATTATTGTGGTTGTTATTCTTGCTAGACTTAGTAGAAAACGACATCTTTGGTTGTGGTGGTGGCCATTAGTTATCGCTGTGGTGGTGAAAGAGAAAGCGAGAGAGAGAGAGAGAGGAGAGAGAGAGAGAGGAGAGAGAGAGAGAGGAGAGAGATAGAGAGAGAGAGAGAGATGGAGGTAGTGAAAGAGAGAGAGATGGAGGTAGTGAAAGAGAGAGAGAGAGAGTGAGAGGGAGCGGGAAAGTGAGAGAGACACAGTGATGGGGAGTGGGAGACGGAACACATGGCCGATATTTTAAGACGCCATTAACACTGGCGTATCAATCAACTGCATCGACCTCTGATTGATATCCAACAAACTCTAGCTGCAGAGATAATCAATAGAAGTTGATTGTGTGTAAAGTTGTCTGTGTGTATGTGTGTGAGTGTGTAAATGGATAGGTGGCTATGTGTGACAGGCTGTATGAGGCCGACTGTTGTGTGAGGAATGAATTGCGTTTGTGTGTGTGTAAGTGCGTGTGCGTTTATGTGTGTCTTTTGTTTGAGTCTCTGTGTGTGCTTTACTTTGAGAGTGAATAAATAGTCGTATATGGCTTGTTATGTGTAGATCTCAGTGTTTTGTGGTTGTGTATATAGTTAGCTGTGTGACAGGTTACGTATGTGATTGGCAGTGTGTTGATTGCCTATATATGTGAAACTAGCTCTATGTATGTGTGTGTCTGTGTGTGTGTGTGTGTGTGTGTGTGTATGCATGCGGGATTAACTGTTTGACAAGTGTGTAGATGATTGTGTGTGTGTATGTGTGTGTGTGTGTGTGTGTGTGCGTGTGTGTATTGGCTGTTATATGAGACGAATGTGTGCCTTGAGCTGTACTTGGATTAATGTATGCCCTGTGTGTATGTCTGTGTCTGTGCGTGTGCATGTGTGTGTGTGCGTGCGTTCGCGCGTGTATGTATGTGTGTTTGAAAGGTGTCAGAATGGCGAAAAGAGTTGGAAATCGATTTAAAGGTGATGGTTACGGGCAATGAGAAATTTTCTAAAGACAGATAGCCAGAGAGAGAGAGAGAGAGTGGGGGAGGAGAGGTGGCGGGAGTAATTGTAGTAGTAGTAGTAGTAGCAGCAGTATTAGTATTAGTAGTTAGAACGATAGAGAGAAAGGGAGAAGGTGGGAGAGAAAGGAAGAAATATGACGGATACAATGAAAAGAAACTGGCAACCCAAGTAATGGAGCATAATCTGGTGACTCGACCAACTTGCTAGAAATAACACGCCACCATCCTAAATAGGGAGAGAAAACATTGGATAATGTGTTCAAATTACCTCGGAAGATACAGAATGGTCATGACTTTAATTACAAGTCTACAATTTTAAGGTTGTCTAAGGACTATATAAAAACAACAGGTGATATATATATATATATATATATATATATATATATATATATATATATATATATATATATATATATATATATACACATATAAACATACACACACACACACACACACACACACACACACACACACACACACACACACACACATATATATATATATATATATGCATATATAAACATAATTAAGGGCTTGG
Source organism: Octopus bimaculoides (assembly GCF_046866305.1). Lineage (NCBI taxonomy): Eukaryota > Metazoa > Mollusca > Cephalopoda > Octopoda > Octopodidae > Octopus > Octopus bimaculoides. The sequence continues at coordinate 34,628,230 of NC_142931.1, forward strand.
TAAAAATTATTAATTGTTGATTTATTAATAAATTAATAAATTGATAAATCTGTAGCCTTTTAATTTGTAATATATATGCATATGTATATATATATATATACATATGTATGTATGTATATTATTTCCTAATTTCCTAATTTCATGACACTAACCACGCGCTTCGTCTATTCAACTCTTTCTCTTTCCCTCCCGGCCCTTCTAAGCTTCTCTTCACTCTAGACATCCAGAGCCTCTATACAGTGATCCCCCACGACGAGGGGCTGTGTGCCCTGAAGTTTTTTCTAGACCAACGCCCCAACCCACAACCCGACACCTCCACACTCATTCGTCTGGCCGAACTTGTCCTATCTCTCAACTGCTTCTCGTTCGCGGGAGATATCTACCAGCAACTCTCGGGAGTGGCCATGGGGACGAGAATGGGCCCCAACTACGCGAACCTCTTCGTTGGTTATGTTGAGGCCCAAATATTCTCCAGTTTCACTGGTCCCACTCCCGAACTATACGGTCGGTATATCGACGACTGTATCGGTGCCACCTCTCTCTCCCGCGAACATCTTGACTCGTTCCTCTCTTTCGTTCAATCTTTCCATCCTGCCCTCCACTTCTCCTGTACTGTCTCTGACACCTCTGTCCCCTTTCTCGACATTTCGGTCAGCATCCTCCACTCCGCCCTTAGCACCTCCGTCCACTACAAACACACAGACTCACACTCCTATATCAACTTCTCCTCCTCCCACCCTAGACACACAAAACTTTCCATCCCCTATTCCCAATTCCTCCGTCTACGCAGACTTTGTAGCGACAGCCATGACTTTGAGACTCAGTCTCAACTCATGGCTCACCACTTTAGCCTGCGTGGATATCCACCCACCACCATCCACACCGCCCTTGCCAAAGCACGTTCTGTGGACCGTGCATCTGCTCTCTCCCCCCGAACCCGCCCTGCCGTTTCCCGCCTCCATTTTCCCCTCACCTACCATCCCACCACCCTACCCCTCCAACGCTCCATTCTCCGAGCTTTTCGGCGCCTCCAGTCCGACCCCTCCACCTCCCACATCTTCCCTAATCGACCCCTCCCCTCCTTCAAACGAGCCCACAACCTACGGGACCTCTTGGTCCACAGCTTCTTCCCCAACCCAACCTCCCAACCTGGCTCGTTCCCCTGCTTCCGCCCACGCTGCCGCACTTGCCCTTACCTCTCCAACACCACCCTCCTCACCAGCACCCATCACCGACCCTATCGCATCACCGACTCCTTCACCTGCACGTCTACCAACATCATATATTGCCTCTCCTGCTCTCTCTGCCAATCCCTGTACATCGGACAAACGGGGCGGCGCCTGGCCGACCGATTCGCGGAACACCTCCGAGATATCAACGTCGGCAATGACACCCCGGTGTCACGCCACTTCCGTTCTGCCGGCCACTCCTTGCGGCAACACCTGTCTGTGTTTGGATTGTCCATGCACAGGGGCCACCCGGACTCCCGTTTGCGCCGTGAACAGGGATTAATCTTCTATCTTCGCTCCTTTGCGCCATATGGGCTCAACTCCCCTCCACTCTTCATCTAACCCCCTCCTCCTGTCTCTCTCCCCCACCCTCCCTCCTACCACCCATCTCTCCCCTCCCCCACCTCCTGCTCCGACTCCTACTTCTTTGTACGTCTCTTCACCTCTCTTCATACTTCTCTCCACTCCCACTTCTCTTCACCCCTACTCTTTCTCTCCTCTCTCTTACTCTCTCTCACTCTCTTCTCTCGTACTCCCCCCTCTCTCACTCTTACTCTCTACACTCTTACTCTCCTACTCTTTCACTCCTCTCTCACTCTTACTCTCTACACTCTTACTCTCCTACTCTTTCACTCCTCTTTCTCTCCTCTCTCTTACTCTCTCTCACTGTCTTCTCTCGTACTCCCCCCTCCCCCCTCTCCCGTACTCCCCCCTCTCTCACTCTTACTCTCTACACTCTTACTCTCCTACTCTCTACACTCTTACTCTCTTACTCTCTTACTCTCTCACCCTTACTCTCTCACTCTCTTCCCCTCTCTCTCACTCTCTTTCTCTTCCTTTCTTCCTCCCCCCATACCCCTCTTCCCTCTCTCTCACTCTCTTTCTCTTCCTCTCTTTCTCTTCCTCTCTTTCTCTTCCTCTCTTTCTCTTCCTCTCTTTCTCTTCCTCTCTTTCTCTTCCTCTCTTTCTCTTCCTCTCTTTCTCTTCCTCTCTTTCTCCCCCCATACCCACCTTCCCCTCTTTCTCCCCCCATACCCACCTTCCCCCTCTCTCAATCCCCCTTCCCTCTCTTATACCCACCCTCTCTCCTCTCTTCCTCTCCCCTCCCATACCCATCTTCCCCCTCTCTTACATCCACCTTCCCCTTCTCCCTCCTCGTCAACACCCCCTCATAAGCTCATCCCACCACACCCCAACACACTCCTACTCTACCTTCCCACTCCACCCCATCCAATTCCTTACACCCACCACCCACCCCTACCCACATACCCCACCCTACCCACATACCCCTAACTCTACCCCACACTCCACCCATGCCTTCCCCACCTCCCAACACCCTCACATCACACCACACCAATACCCTCGCATCACACCACGCACACCACACCAATACCCTCGCATCACACCACGCACACACTACAACTGACCAACTACTTTCTCCCTTTCTCCCTTCCCCCATTTTCACACTACATACGTCAAGATCACCAGCAGTCTACCTCCCACACACAGCCCCTCGTTCCCGATCACCGTTTGTTATCTCCCCCTTTCTTAGCTCTCCTGAAATAAGAATTTCTAACTTCCGGTCAGTCATTGTTATGATCGGCCATTATTATGATTGACCGTTGACTGAACACTATTCAATTTTTTTTCTCCGTGTTTTTCTCCTTGTCTCCGTATTCTTTCTGTTGAAGAGCGTAGCTCGAAACTTCAAAGACTTTCCGTATTCCCGAGCGTCATACTAATATATACTTTTGTTATTTACACCACCTGTCCTCGTCTGTTGTTATTTTTTGTATATTCTCCCACATATATATGTATATGTATATATATATACCTATATATTTATTTATTTATTTTTTATATATAAAAAAATACAAAATTGGACAAGAATGCAAAACATCCAGGAAATTAGGTGATACAAAAAAGGGACAACAAAACATCCAAATAGATGATACAAAGAAAGTAAGGATGGGACATTCGGAGTTTTCTTTCTTAAGTCGAGTTCCAGATTATCTTTGCAATTTCGACTGGTTATACTCAAGATTGCTCCAATCTGGCCATCCCCAAGGAAAAACTAAGCTAAGAGCATTAGATTCATTGGAAGAAAGCAGCAAATGTATACGAAAACAAGGACGGAAACAAAAACGGAGAATGTTACACAAATACATTTAACAGGACATAACAACAGGTGTCTTTCGACTAAGGATGACTTAAATTAAGCTGGCGTGTGTGAAAGTAAAGATTTATGGTAGGGATACAAGATTCCACAGGCATAGGGAGAAATATAGATGTTGCACCAACGGCTGCCGAACCAAGAAAGAAAGGTCAGGCTTGGCCGAACACCGGTCACGAGTGTATATATATATATATATATATATATATATATATGGAACAAAAACGTAATAGAGGACATTAAAACATTCGGATAGACGACAAAAAGGCGGACAAGAGAAACAACAATTCGAAGGATAGATAAAGACATGTCATTCTTGGCTTTCTTTCCTTAGTCAAGCTCCAGATGTCACGACCATTTCGGGCAATTACATATATATACACACACACACACATATATATATATATATATATATATATATATATATATATATATATATATATATATATATATATATATATGGTAAATCCTCAAAACGAAAAAACACGAAAACCAACAACGCGAGGAGGTGGTACATGTAATGCATTAGCAAACGCTCAGGAAAAGAAAGAAAGATGGTTTAACGTTTCGGGCAGATGATCTTCTTCGGAAACAGAGGAAGGTCCAATAGAAGGGAAGACGGAGGAAGAAAATCGCCAACGATTCACATGTGGTTACATTTTTAAATGACCGGAAGGGAATGGGTGAAGAAAAGGTTCTTTCTAAGACTGGAGTGGGTAAGAGATGAATGTATGTGCGTGTACGTGTGGGTATGTGCATGCGTGCAAGTGTGTTTAATAGCAAGTATGTGTGCGTATGTGTTCTTATATGTTGTGTGCTTGTGTGTGTG
>NC_142931.1:34637460-34649960 GCF_046866305.1 Octopus bimaculoides
CAAATATTAAATAAAAACCAGTCAGAGGAAACAAGTGGTGAACTACGTCAGTTAAAAAAAAGAAATCAGTAAAATTCTCAAATTTCTGTAAGTACATATACCTTGGGGACTATACCGTACCGTGTTCAACATTTTCACATAACTCATTCTTCTGTATCTCCTTAAATTACACTGACTTTCCCCCCAATAATTTGACTTTAATCCTATACTATTTATCCAACTAACCATGACTGAACAATCTTGAGTTTGCATCCTGTCTTCAGGCCAGATTTCTTGGTTTTTCTTACTGTATTCTCATCTTCCTATGGTTTATACAAATTAGCAAACGCTATCAAATAATGCCTGTTAACGCTAAAAAAAAAAAAAAATAATAAATAAATAAATAAATAAAAATATTAAAAAAATAACGTTTATGCAGATTTCTCTCTATCAATTTAACCATCTGAACATGACTGACACTGACTTGAGAATGAGCAAGTTTTCCACTTATATATTAAATTCAAATACAATTATTGAATAAAAACGATACAAATATTTTGTTATTGATTACCATCAATAAAATTAATTAGATCAAACAATAGAAAATGACACATTCAAAGATAAATTTAGTAAAATGGGCAGAAACAAAAATATGCTAAATGATTCTGAAAATTTTGACAGTTGTTTAACCCTAGGTTTTCCGTTTGAACAGGCATATAGTCGAATATTTTCAAGTTGCATCAACATAATTATGACTACATCAACCAATATTTTCAACCAATTTTAAGGGGGCCGCTTGTAACATAGGGGAGCTTTGGCTTTATTGCTAGTTCACCGAGTAACCATTTAGAGGAGCCAGTAATCGATATGGTTCTAAGCATAATGTTAAATGGAGTAAATACTGGAATAAGTAAGACAGCACCTGCCAGACTCCATGATTGGTACAGCCATCACACGAAGAATAAATCACGAACATAAACACATAATACAGTTTTTAAAAAAATTGTGAATAGGGAAACATCTCTCTCACTCTTTGTCTGATATTTGATTCTGTGCTTGTGATATTAGTGCATTTATGTGTATGTATTTATCCAAAGGGGATTATACATTTGCGATTTACAGAAATGATTCTTAGTTATAAGTCTGGGCAGTTCTGAAATGTACTTTACTAAATATTTTCATTCAACACATCCCTCTACATCTGTTTGCGTCTTACTCATTTTCCGGTATACATTTCAATCATTTGATTATTTTCCTATCAAAGTAAGAGTTCATAATATTCAATATTTAGCATCCCACTTTTTAAAGTCAAGAACTGTAAATGTAAAGTGAAGATGATTTCCCAGTTCCTTTCGCTAGTTCTTTTCTTTTTTCTAAATGGTTTTCTTACTGTAACAAACCAAATTAATAATTTATATGTTCTCTTCTCTTCAGAAATTATATCTAAAATTTAATCTTGTCGTCTGCAAGCTAATCAGAATCGGAGAATAGGTAATTCATTTATTTCTCTTACACGAACTGCCGTTCAGTTTGGTATTATTAAGATTATTACTGATTGCAATTGGTAGTTTTCTACAAACGAGAGGATACTAGACTAAATGTTGGCATTCTGAATGTTGGCATTCTAAATCCAAATGAGATTGACATTGGCTTGACCAAGTTCAATAAAATACGAAGGGATGCTGGAAAGTATCTGGCATTATGACTGTTGTGAAAGGCCTGGTTAGAGGCCCAACATTCTTAATTTTGTTACAGGGTTTAGAAGAACTAAAGGGCCGCTGCAATAAGTGTGTGGATCTGAGAGGTGAACATGTCGAGTAAAATCATAATTAACTGATCTTCCTGAATTTTCTTTTACTCAAAGCCAGGAAACTTCCAGCACCCTCTCGTACGTAGCAGTCAAAGAGTCTCAAAACAAGAAACTATCAGCAACATCATCGCCATCACCTCTTTCACCCTCTGCAACAACAGCATTAACTGCACACAATAATAATAACAGCATGAATTGGCAGACAGCTCTTGCCGAAATGCTTCTTGGTATTTAATCCCATACCTTTGCGTTCTGAGTTCAAATTTCGACGATGTCGACTTTGTCACTCATACCAAATCATACAAATATCAGCGAAATAAAACGATGTCCATGACGTCCGTTGCAATCCTTTTTCTAAATTTGCAAACTTTTATTAATATTGGAAAACTGTAGTATAACTACTATTGTGTTTGCTGGAGGTAGTTGTGTTGTAGTTTTTTTGCTGCAACTGACGTTGTTATTACGGTAGATGAGATGATGTACTAAGTCCACAGTTGTTTACTGAAGTTCGCCAGAAAATAATGAACGTCACAATAGCCCTTGCTCTCTTTATGGCTACATATCTTTCATACGCTTCTATTTGTATTTTTATTTGCATTTTCTCCAGCTGCTGCTACTGCTACTACTACTACTACTACTACTACTACTACTACTACTACTACTACTACTACTACTACTATTGTTCTGTTTATTAGTTGCTTGTAATTCTGAATTCCATATATGCAGTATTTCCATTGACAAATATATACATCAGATTCATATCCATTAGCATTTCATTCTATTTACACACACACACACACACACACACACACACGCACACACGAACACACGAACACACGCACACACGCACGCACGCACTTACCCACCCAACAACCCACACACACCCACTTAAAGAAAAAATACTGTTTCTCTAAAACATATTTCTATCAGAATATAAAGGGACACAGAGATAGAAAATAGAAAAAAATATCATTCCAATATTTTGCTATTCATTTCAGTTCTATGTTTGAGCTGTGTAAGTCGCGTAGTTGTTGTTGTTGTATCAGTTGTATGAGGTTGTAATTTAGAAAAAAATCCCCTCTTATTTCGTTTCGTACTTTGTGCTGCAAAAGATGTTGTTGGTGTTATCATCATCATCATCATCATCATCACTATTTTATATTATTACTATTATTATTATTATTATTATTGAAACTTATCTTTATTATTTCATAACTTCAATTTAACTTAAAATTCTATGTATGTATATACGTGTACACACAAACACACACACATACACACACATACACACACACACATCAATAAAATTACAGAACGGAGAATAAAATTCAAAGGGAAAAGAAAAAAAATGTTACGTGTTCTGATATGGGTGAACATTTTTGCCAACATCACATAATTCTGTATTTGGTTTGGGATCCTAATGTAATATTAGAACTAACATATTAAATACACACATAAAAAGAAAATTGCATATATTAAAGTTTTGAGTAATTTTTTAAAAATAGTTTGTATTGAATTCTGTTTTCTTTCTATATCTCTATTGCTTCTATCGTGTTTGTATATACGTGTGTATGAATGCGCGTGAGTATTACATGTTTATTTGACTGTGTTTGTATGTCTGTGTTTTAAATGTATTTGTATTTCGTATATTTCACAAATGCATTTATATTTAGTTTATTATCAACATCACAGCCCTCATAACATTTATAAACACAAATATGCTACTACACACAAAACGACACGCCTACACACACAGACGCACACACAGACACATTTGGTGTGATGTTTTATAATTCATTGAACTTTTAAGATTACGGACTTGTCAATATTAGTTAAATGTAGATTTTAGTAAAATACGTATTAACTGCAAATAGATTTATTCCCACTAGCAGTTTCGTTTCAGCGGCAAATATTTTCATTTGTGGCCACCGTTTCGTCTTCAAGCCACATTTACAGTAATATCAATAACTGCATATATTAATAAGACGTCACTCATTTTGGGGCATGGTATAATCAAGTTTATTGAAACCGGAATGAAGGAAAGTAATGTCGATATTGGATGTATTCTCTCTCTCTCTCTCTCTCTCTCTCTCTCTCTCTCTCTCTCTCTCTCTCTCTCTATCTATCTATCTCTCTCTCTCTATATCTATCTATCTATCTATCTTCAACATGAAGCACAGATGTTAAATAAAGATGATATATTACACGCGCGCGCATATATACACATACATGCAGTGGTTTATAAGGCGACGCTCATACCACCAAATGTTTTCACGAAGAAACTACAGCGAGTCAACATCCCCATTGGAATTTCATTACTATATTTTCCTCTTACTCCAAATACACAGGAATTTCTACTTCCCTTAGTTAAAGTAATGCATCAACATTTTCTTCAAGTATTAATTAACGGTAGGAGTAATAGCATAAAAGATTTCTAGGATCTCATTGTGTAGTGGTTGCAAAAGTTGTTATTTTCTGGGTATAAACTATCCTTACATAAAGAATTTCACCCCGAGTATTATGCCAGATTCCTAGTCTTCAATTCTAAAATTAAATGGAAAGCTGGATGCCGTTTTTGTCTGAGTGGATTTCGGAAAGAATATGAACGTTGATTAAAGCGTAAATTAAGTGATTTAGACGTGCATCAAGGATAATTCTGATTGCAACTTTGGCTGGTAGGCAAGCAAGTATATATATATATATATATATATATATATATATATATATATATATATATATATATGTTAAAGACTTTCCGTATTCCCGAGCGTCATACTAATACATCCTTTTGTTGTTTACACCACCTGTCCTCGTCTGTTGTTTTTTCGTACATTCTCCCATATACATATGTATATATATATATATATATATATATATATATATATATATATATATATATATATATATATATATATATATATATATATATATATATATATATATATACACACAAACACATTTATAAATATACATTGATATATACTTTCACTCATACCGAAAAGTACACACTTCCATACATACGTATTTTTTTATATGTACGTATCTATAGTTTACGCAATGAATTATACTGGAAGTTGCTTGGGAGACAAACACTCAAATCTCTATCAACTAACAAATGCAAACAGAATATGTGATATGTGATTATTTTTTGTAGTATGTTTCTCTGCACGTGAGTTTTGCCAACTCTTTCTGTGGACTTCTTTGGAAACAAATCTATCTGCTATTTATCGTCATTAATTATGCTAACAAAACTAGAAATATCTAAGAGCAACACACGCGAAATATGGCACTCATTGTATAGTCTTCAAATGAATTAATTTTCATATCACACTTCTTCAACAAACGCATATCCTTGCATATTTTGGGATGTTAATCATAAAGCTATAGCAACATTGTAGTTGTCTATTGTGTGTATCTTTTACAAACATTGATATTGGAACATAGATATTTTGATTTATTATGCCTTGAGAACATTCTTTAAACAGCATTCCTCTTGGACAGTATCGATAACATTAGAAAAGAAGGCATACAAGGTTGAGCAACTACTGATCTTATGTAAGAAAGCTTCTCAAGGCCTGCACCATTGGTGAAGAACTTTCTAAATGAAAATCGTGCAAGATATAGGAAACAGATATTTTCCATGTCACACTCTACTGACCCAGAAAGTAAAGGTTACATTGGCTAATGCATTTCTAAATGCAGAGTACCTGAGAAAAGGTATTTCAAAATGTTTTTGAAATGCCTCTGATCATACTTCTACATCTTCAGTGATGTCTTTAAGATACATAAAAATCACGGCATATACATGCATTCATGCAAGCATACATATACACGTACATGCGCCCATAAATATGCGTATGTATATATGTCTATGAGAGAGGGGAAAATTAATTACTCGATACAGAAACAGCAGTATGTCACCTCTCCAAAACTCCCAGCAAGAAGATAAATACAGTTAAGATCTGAAGTTTGTATCGAGATTGAACTTTTAAAGATAAGACACTCATCTCGAACTATAGTAGTTAGGATGAGACAAACGTCACATTTGTATTAGATAACAGAATTCAAAGAATTAATATATGAAGGAAGAAATATTTTCTGTTGTTATCCAGAAGTTCAGTAAAACACAATCAGAATGAATGATTACTCATTAAGTATTTAATAAATTAGTAATTTCGAACTACAAAGGAAGGCTTTCTGAATCTAACATTTATATCTACTCTTCACGTGCTTAGATTAAGTATTTCATCGAGGAAAGACAATTATTTTTGTTACCCGTTAATCCTCACTTATTAGAATTTAGTGATTTATCAAGTAATTTACTCTATCGTATGAGATTTAATATCGTGCACAAATCGTAAATTATATTATATGTTATCTTAAATAAGATTGCTTAGAGTTTTGCTACATCTTTATCCAATTATGCAAAGTTTGTTATTCTACAAAATTATGGAAGGAAAAGGTGACTGCTAATTTGAATTGACGGAGGACTAAACAACAGCAATAACACACACATACACACACACACACACATACACGCATACATGAAAGTGCGAGGCCTAATTATGTGTTGAACTCACGATCATAAGTTCGTTGGTTCTATTTCTTGGCCGGGCAATGCGTTGTGTCTTCGACTACGGCATAACAATTCCCATTGCTCTAGTTTACGCAGGTGAAAATTAACACCGTTTTCTCTGTTTCCATCGTCAATGTTTCGCTGAGACAAGGATATCAGTGTCAAGGGGTTGCTTATGTCTGCTCACGGCTACATAGATACGTAAAAAAGGTTAGTGGAGATGCGGTACAACCTGCCAGGTCATACAATCCTACGTGTGAGGGTTAAACAAGTATTGGAACTGCGCTCACTCGGTGGCTCATTCTATGTGTAGATGTTTTAAATATTGTAAAATGCAATTCAATTTAGTCAACTTTGCCTTTCATTCTTCCGGAGTCGATTAAATAATTTACTTGTCAATGAATGCGGATTGAAGGAATGGCGTTAAAGGTTTAACTGAAGGTTTTGTGAAATATATTCCGGCCATTTACCTCCTGTGTTCGCTCGCGATAACAGTGACGTGCGGCTGTATTAGTCGTTGCGTGGAGAGAGTGAAACTTAAGATATGGGCAATTTTATTTTTTCATAAAAAGAAAACTCGCAGGCGTGTGTTTCAGAGTAGGATCCGTCGGGTACAGATAAACGGTTATCCATAAAAATGCAAACTTTGGAAATGTGACTAACATAAGAAACAATTCAATGAAGACAAAAGTAAAAAAATTCTATTTTTTAAAAATATTTCTTATTTTAAAATAAAGATTGATACTTACATTGTACGGATACTTTAATCTGTCTGCTGACTGTAGGTGGTACACCGTTAAAAGCAACACATTCATAAATATCATCACAATACCGAGAGATATTGCGAATTTTTAACACTTCTCCACTCATACCGATTTCTGCAAGAAAAAAAGAAAATACAATCTGTAACGCATTTATATTTTAGATTAAAATAATAATGACAATGATAATAAGCACTTAAATAAATAAATAAATACATAAATGATGGAACACATAAATAAATGCTTTGAAAGCGTGAAATTCTTGGCTCGGCTGTAAATACTGCATATCTAAATATTTACCTGTTCTTTAATTCAGAAATTTTTCGGGTCATTAGAAATGTCAATATTTAGAAAGGATGAAATGGACGACCTGAATTAAGTTGCAAAGTTGAGTTAATATATATAAAACCATTAATTAATCAATCAGTTAATTGATAAATTAATAAATCAATTATTATTATTATTTATATTATTATCATTTTTATTATTATTATTATTATTATTATTATTATTATTATTATTATTATTATTATTATTATTATCATTATCCAAGCTGGCAGAAAATTTAGGATTGCCGGGCAAAATGCTTGGCGGTATTTCGAGAAGCCTTACGTATTTACTTCAAATTCCGCCGAGTCAACTCTGCCTTTCATCCTTTCGGGTTCGATAAAATAAGTACTTGTTGGGCACTGGGGCTGAGGTTATCGACATAACCCCCGAACTTGCTGGCCTTCTGCCAAAATTTGAAAACATTATTATTATTGTTGTTGTTGTTGCTGTTGTTGTTATTGTTGTTGTTATTATTATTACTATTATTATTATTATTATTATTATTATTATTATTATTATTATTATTATTATTATTATTATTATTATTACTACTACTACTACTACTACTACACTGCGAGCGTTTGAGAAAGCAGGGTATTTTAATCACTCGTCTTTGTTTGTCTGTGTCTTTGCAAAATAACTGAAAAACGGCTGAACGCATTCTCACCAAATTTAACAGAAATACTTATTGGGTGAGTGGGTGGAAATGATGAAACTTTGGTTTGATTATCGTCAAGGTTGAAGATAATCCTATAGACCAACATCAGTTCTGTTAGATTCCTCATTGAAGACGGTACTCGTACCTGTGTTCTCAGTTCTCGGTTGAAAGTATTTGCTTAATATCTTTGCATTTATCACTTTACTTTGAGACTAAAAAATATGCTGTTTCCTAATAAAAAGCTTACAATCTTTATATCATATAAGCTTGAAAATTAGTGCTGTCGAACTGTAGAACAAATTAACGTGAAGTAACCAGTGAAACATCCATTCATGCACTCATCTTCTGTCCGTAAGTTTTGATATCATTACATTGAGATGTATGCATGAAATTTTCTTCAATGCTTCATTTTGGTGTCAGTCAAGCGACGATATCAAAATATTCTGATATTATCCTGATATCATCACATCTTTCATCAACAACGAACAATATATTATATTTTCTAGTATATAATAACTGTATAAAAGTCATTGACCTCACTCTAAATGAATTATATAAATATAAGATGATACTTATGTCGGTCCATTTTGATACATATGATATCCACACACATTCGCATAGTCGTTCAGTAATCAAAAGTTAGGCACTTGTATATTTGTCAATAAAGCGAGCTTATTAATAGGTTGAGGCACATTTGAGCTCGACTCAACATTTTGTTGGCTGAAACACGTTTAGGGCTTGACTAATTTAAATATATAGAGTATTATAAATCCATTTCAACTGACCTTACCAAACCGTTTCGCATACAAGTTAAGTGATAACCTAAGACGGCACCTGTCAGGGCAGTAGGCGTTGAAATAATAGAGATCACACATTTGTATCATATTTGTGTTCTTTTTACACGTTTTCTACAGCCGCTCTACAGTGCAACATATTGGCATTTACCTTCTCGGCTACATGTTCTTAATTTCCTCCTTCGGATTTTATGCTATCAGATTAAACTTTTCCACTGACTTCTTTTTCATGAACACATGCCTCACATAAAACGTTCGCTTTTGCGCCAATTCGCGCATTTCCGGAAAATTCTCTTTTTATTCATTAATCATAACATGCTTTTCAATTACACACGCGCTCGCGTGCACTCAAACGCTCATCGATGTTCACACTGCACATCCGTTCAACCACTGAAAACCACCCTACACCATATCTCCGACACATATATTCACAAATGCAAACACTCTCACATGCACACACTTCCTTTCTACCGACCTAGCAATCAGACACATACCGACATGACCGTTACATTTGCATTAATGTCACCAATTTACAGATTTACAAAACCCCCAAAAAGATATATAACCTAAATCACAGACAATTACATTCCTCACTTTATATTTGCTACAAAGCACAGGTACACTAATGGAAATACCTAAACTCCTGCTCCTATCTCTTTTAAGTCCACTTCATTCAAGAGTATTCCCACTGAAATGTAAACCCATCACAATTCTACTTTTCTCCCAAATATTTTAATATCGTTTTACAGATATGATACTCCCCTTCCCTCTCTTCTATTGCTTTCTCTTCACGTTCTTTTCTCTCTAAACATGAGCTGGCATCCAAGATGTCAAAGACACTTCATTTTTCTTTCACGAGTTAAACTAATATCTTATTATCATCCTTTTTTTCTCCGCATTGCTGTCCCTGTATTGTGTTTAATCATTTTCAATATATATATATATATATATATATATATATATATATATATATATATAAATTAGTATAAAAAGCAGTTTGCAATGTTTCACCAAAAAAAAAAAGGAGAATTACAAATGTCACTAAATGCGACTAGGGTGTTAAGAAACACCTACATTGCTAGAACACATTAGTGAATCGCTAAATCATCCAATTATTTGGACGGCGAAAACATAAATACTAATGTCGAAGCGAGTCCGGGAATAGGCGAAGACGATCTGTTTTAGCTGGTGAGGCAACGGAAATTGCCGAAACTGACGCGTCATTATTAAGAATTCTCGATTAGCACTTTTCGGATGATTATGGTCCCTGTGCGTGTATATGCTTTCATTAATGTATATTAACTACAGTATTAGAGAGGTTTACTTAGATAACATAGATTGGTTTCGGCCATTATCGGCCCAGATCATGACTACCTCAATAGCACCACCTGGAAAAGTCTTTTAGTTAATTATTTCGGGACACCATGGACCACTCAAATAGAGAGTTGTTGTTGGTTGAAACGTATCCAGGTGTAGGTGGTTTATCCGGTATTTCCTGGAGAAATTTGTCCAGTTACTGTTTGAAAGTTGTGGGGTCTTTTTCTACTTTAATTTCTTTGGGGTTGACTTTGAAAATGCAGGACCATTTGCAGTGAAGAAATTGTGTAGCAATGTTCTTATGTGATTTGATATCGATCTTTGTAGGGGATGAACTGCCCGGGGTCCTAGTCTTGAGTCAATTGTAAACATAATACCGATATAGTGGAATATTTTCCACATGATGCAAATAATATATCGCGCACGGCGACGTTTCAGAGAGTAGAACTTCAACTGCTGAAGTCGAGCCCAATAATCAAGTCCCATCATGCCATTTACTATATTTCTTTGTGTGATTGATTTTTGTGGCGCTTCGATCCTTATTATGTCCTTTTTTTTGTAGGGGGCCCCACAATGGACAGCAGTATTCAAGGT
The DNA here is from genome assembly GCF_046866305.1 of Octopus bimaculoides. Lineage (NCBI taxonomy): Eukaryota > Metazoa > Mollusca > Cephalopoda > Octopoda > Octopodidae > Octopus > Octopus bimaculoides. Next base: position 34,648,280 of record NC_142931.1, read on the forward strand.
GGAGCCTAGCGAATGTGGAGAAGAGAAGGATGATGTTTTCATGATCTCTTGATTGAAATGTTCTGAGGATCCTTGAACACATTCTGCGGTCAACATCGACTTTTTTGTTGATGTGCACACTCCAGCTAAGATTGCTGTTGACAGTTACACCTAAGTCTCTTATATTATCCGACAGTTCAAGTAGTCTCTCGACGGTAATATATATGGTTGTTTGAGTGTGCCCTCTTTTCCAAAGTGGATGAGCTCAAATTTTTCCTCATTCAAATGCATATTGCTTTTTGTGCCCACTGGGTTACTGCGCAAAGGTCCGTTTGAAGGATCATTTGATCATATGTTCCCTTAATGACTTTCTGGAGCTTAGACCTTGGGGGAGGGGGCAAGTCTCAACTGGTAGTTACTTCATCAGTTCTGAAAGGTATAAAAGTCAAAATTGACCTCAGCGGAATTTGAACTCAGACCGTAAAGCCGGATAAAATGCCACCAAGTAGCTTTTCCATCGTGCTAACCATTCTGTCATCTTACCGCCGTATACATGTTTAAATAATAACGTGTTTCTAGAAGAGCCGATCAAATATAGCAACGTAATTTATTTACTAATCGACTTGTAAAAAGTCAAACAATATTCATCACCGAATTTTTGTATTGTCAGTTTTTCTTTAGCTTTCTACTATCGAAATAATAATCCATAGACTTTTATTTTACAGTTTCTAAATTATAGCAAAGTTAGTCATTCATCTGCAAAAATATTTTAAGTTGGTTCTTGCATTATGAAAAAGTATATACAACAATATATGCGTAATATATTTTACTTATCGAAAATTATTAAACCACTATTATTTTGGTTATTCTTAGTTCTGAATTAAGTGGCATATATTAACATTTCACTGTCTATATTAAGAATATAAAATATATCTCCTAAAAATTATTGCCTATAATATTCAGACATTCATTTTATAATGCCAGATTGCTTGTCACAAATACATTCTATTCATGTAAATCATAGTTGAAACACATTTGGAAATTCATAAAAAAATTTTAGACACCTGCAACGGAATACCAATAGATTATTCTTCAATTTTTATGATGTTTCTTCTCTTTCGCTCTCCACTTGATACCCTTCTGTCAGTGAACATCTTGACATACATACATACATACATACATACATAATACATACATACATGCATACTTACATACATGCATACATACATACATACATATATACATACATACATACATACATACATACATACATACATATACGTATGCGTGTGTAAAGAAGTTCACTTTATTTTTGAAGCTTTGATGAAGCTATAGGATGATACACAAACATTCAACAATGGATGTACTCCATTTTATAGTAAACACAGCTATAAGCTAATGAAGTTCATGATATTTCTTATTCCCTTGTCATATTAATTTCCTATCACTGCTCTGTACTCTACTGATGCTTTGCTCTGAAAAACATGTATATTGAATTCTAACACCAGGTTATTAATATCGCTATGCCAAAGTGAAATAATAATAATAATAATAATAATAATAATAATTTCAGTTATTTGCCACTGGGGTGAAGGAAGAGGGGGACAATAGAGAGACAGACATAAAGAGTGGGTGTTTACATATAATAATGGAATGATAAAAAATAAAAAAAGATAAAAAATAAAGTATACACGGTATACAC
>NC_142931.1:34654960-34689960 GCF_046866305.1 Octopus bimaculoides
CCATTATTATTATTATTGTTTTTCCTTTGAAATCGATATTGCATCAGCATTTTGATTGATTAGAATTATACAAAAATATCTTAAATGGTTTTCTTTGTTGTTTGTTTCTTATTAAAAAAAAAAAAGAATATGATATTTTATTAGTTTTTAATATCTAAAATTGTATTTACTTGTAATTAATATAGTATTAATTTTGCTACTCAACAACAATCACGACAACGGCAATCACGACATCTTACATTGGCTTAAGACCTCAAATTCATAAATGTAGGATAGTGGAAATCTTTAAAGGGCCTAACACCCTTTACAGATGAAATGAATTTGTCAAAGTAAAGCTGCGAAGTCGTCTTTCTTTAGTTGAAGCGAAACAGCCGTTTGCAAGGTATATGGCTGCCAGTTCACAGATATAAATTTCAAATGATTCTACTGATTGTTGTGTCGCAGTGCTAGTGTTAATTCTTTGATATCAAGTTATTCTTAACCGAGTTATCAATGTTCAATAACTGTGACCATCTGATCTTTCTTAGGCGTATAATAGTATAAAGTTTCAATGGCGTCTTTTTTCATGTTTTCAAGACTGCAGTGTGTTATTGGAAGGAACTTTTCTATTGCGTCTATCATTACATATCAAAAAAACTATTGTGTGGGATTTGATGGAAATTTAAATGCAGTTCTAAGAAGAAATCGTGACCATACAAAAGATGAGACGAAGTGAAAATATTTAGTTAAATATTCAGAAATTCTTAATAAGTGTTAAATTCATTTCCCACTTATTTAACAATGGGAAAAACCTAACTAATCACCATTTTGTAACAGCAGCTTCTGATTGGGATATTATATTGCAATAAAGTATTCATCAGATGATTCGGTGTGATTAAATGTCCAATTACACCTAGAAGAACTAATGCAGTGATTCCGGACAGCCACATTGGTGAAACGTACGCAGGGAACAAGTAATATAAACTTGTGTTTGCCATCATTTCATAGACACACACACACATACACACACATATACATTTTAGATACGATTACTGCCAGCAAGTACTAGTTAAGATTAAGAGCAAAACATCATTTATGTAACGAGAAACTAAGTTGCATCACATGAAGCGATGCATCTGCACTGTATGGTGAACTGTAATTCATTGTATAGCTTCCCAGCCATGATGGAGCAGTGCAGGATGTGCAGAAACTATTGTTGTGATAAATATATATATATGCACGGCCATATCAGGTTGAAAACATCGGTTCTCGTACGATCACCGAAGTTAAGCAACGTCTAGTCTAGTTAGTACTTAGATGGGTGACCGTTTGGGAAACCTAGTTGCTGTAAACGTCTTTCATTCCTTATATAGGTGCAGGAATGGCTGTGTGGTAATTAGCTTGCTTACCAACCACATGGTTCCGGGTTCAGTCTCACTGCTTGGCACCTTGTGCAAGTGTCTTCCACTATAGCCTCGGGTCGACCAAAGCCTTGTGAGTGGATTTGGTAGACGGAAGCTGAAGGCCCATCGCATATATATTTATATATATGTGTGTGTGTGTGTGTGTGTGTGTGTGTGTGTGTGTGTGTGTGTGCGCGTGTGCGTGTGTGCGTGTGTGTGCGTGCGTGTGTGTGTGTGTGCGTGTGTATATGTATGTATGTGTGTATGTTTGTGCGTGTGTTTGTCCACCATCATCGATTGACAACCGGTGCTGGTATGTTTTGGTCTTTGTAACTTAGCGGTTCGGCATAAGACACCGACAGAATAAGTACTAGGCTTACAAAAAATAATTCCGCGGGTCGATTTGCGTGACTAAAAGGTGGTGTTCCAACATGGCCACAGTCAAATTATTGAAGCATGTAAAACAATAAAAGGATGAAAGAATATAGACGTGGATCCCAGGTTTCACGTATAAGAATGCCGTGGAGAAAGCGAAAAAGAAACAGAACCGATACAAAATTCATTTTTGCTTCCATTGAAAGTTTGAGCTTTGGGTGTGTGAGTATGTGTGCGAATGTGTATACGCATATATACACAAAGACACACAAGATGGACGCTAGCACACTAGAAATTAATTACATATTTATATGTAATTAATTAAAATTAAAATATATTAATTAAAATTACGCTGTTAGTATTGCAAACACTAACTATCTAAATAATTATGTCTGGTTAAAAAAAATAAAACAAAAACGCAAAGGTGACAACCCCAAAATTAAAATTAATTTTCGATACAAAATTATAATTCTTTTTATAATATGAATAACGATTCTTCTATTACTACCGGTGCATATTCAATTGTCTCAGTGATACTTGCGCGCCTACTTAACATCTAAATTTTCATAAAGCAGGCATAGCTGCATATATCCCACCCCATATATATATATATGTATATATATATGCATATATGCGTATGTGTGCGTGAGCATAAGTATGTACATTGAAACATTCACATATGCTTATATGTGTAAATATTCCTTTCTACTCTAGGCACAAGGCCCGATATTTTGGGGGAGGTGGCCAGTCAGTAAGATCGACTTCATTATGCAACTGGTACTTAATTTATCGACACCGAAAGGAGGAAATGCAAAGTCGACCTCGGTGGACTTTGAACTCAGAACATAAAGAAAGACGAAATACCGCTAAGCATTACGCCCGACGTGCTAAGGTTTTATATCTCTTTACTGCACACAAGGGGCTACATACAGAGGGGACAAACAAGGACAGACAAAAGGATTAAGTCGATTACATTAACCCCAGTGCGTAACTGGTACTTATTTAATCGATCCCAAATGGATGAAAGGCAAAGTCGACCTCAGCGGAATTTGAACTCAGAACGTAAAGATAGACGAAATACCGCTAAGCATTTCGCCCGGCGTGTTAACGTTTGTGCTAGCTCGCCGCCTTTATATGTGTAAATATTGAGAGGTGCACTAAGCGGCTTTGGATGAAATATAATTGTATGCAATCATATTTAACATGTTCACGTACACGGGTTTTCGTTCAAGATTTTTACAACACCCGTCATCCGATGTTACACCTGACCCCGCTAATGGCAACGGCTAGGCGCCATATTGTGTATATCATCTATCTGTCTCATCGTCTATATATATATATGCCTACATGCAGGAAGAGATAGATTCGCCATGATAGATCGCTAGCCACTACACATTCTTTATTTTCTCTCCTTGTTTCTTTCTGTGTTCCTTTCTGTGGAAGAGCGTAGGCCCGAAACGTTAAATACTTTTTCACTTCCCGAGAGTTAAACTAATACATCTGTATGTTGTCTACATCCCTTGTCTTCGTCTTTTGTTTATTTTGTTAATTCTCCCTATATATATATGTGTGTATATATATATGTATATGTATATATAGTTATCTATGCATTCATAGACACGTACACACACACTCAAACTCAAAAACACACACACACACATGAGTTTTATGTTCAGTTATTATCCAAACAATTTGACATTAATCTGAAAGATTACTCCATACTTTAGTAGAGTACAAAAGTATTAGTTTTTAACAAGGATAGTATTGACAATGACTTCGAAGTTTCGGCTATATATATATATTTGAAAATAACATGTATTCTTGTTTTTATACTATTCATTTGGTTCTTTATAGATTATTTTAATAGATAACTTATTTAACACTATATTATTTAGAAGTTATAGTTTCATTTCAACATAATATTAGAACTTCGATTGGAATAGTGTTGATATATTTTCGATTATTTTTGATTAATATTATTTGATTAATTATTAATCTTTATAGTTTATAATATCGTTAAAGTTTTTTTTAAATCAAAACTTTGTATATATATATAAAGTTTAACCTTTTATTCTTAATAATTTTTTCTTTCCTAATTTTTAAATTCATAATTTTTTCCATTCATAATTTTTTCATTCATATTTTTTATTATTACGTTTGTAGAAATAAATAATCTTGTATTTTTCTATTATTCAATTGATCTTTAATCATAATTAAATAAACGTCTTTAGCTTTAAATAGTATAGCTTTAACTATTACACCGGTTAAATATGTACTAATTTTATCTTCATTATTATTTTAAACTTAAACTTCGTTCAACTTGTATTTAAAACAATGATAATTTAAAACAATGATAATTTATGTAAGATGTTTTTTGTATATAATATACATGTTATTATAATGGATGAAGGGATGATTATTGAATGGTTATTATTTTGATATTATGATATTTTTTAAATAATTTTTCTATCTTTATATAATAAGTATTTCATATTAATTCATTTGGTACTTATTGTTGGTTGAGATATATATCTAATTATTGTTCTACTTACGATCTGACGAGTAGCTATATTTTTGAATAGAACTTATTTTCGATAATTTCAATTGATTTTAATCGATTTAAATTTCTTTTCTATTTGAAAATTGGTTATGAAACACGTGTAATCTTTTTATTATATTTATCTTATGATATTTACTTTACTTTACATTATACTCATTTATTGTGCTTTTAATTATTAATTTTTCTATATGTGATAGTGGATTTTCATCGATGAGTTCTTGAAAATTGGTTATTTTCCCTAAAACTATATATATATATATATATGTATATATATATATATATATATAGACCATTACTGTTCAACCGGTTAAAGGGAACCAATGGAATGTCGTTTGATTAAATGCCAACGAACGCAAAGTTCATAGAGCCTCCAATTAGAATTCTCGCTATGGTAATGAAACTATGCGACGATTGTTTCAGATGACTTCCATAAACTTCGGAGACTTCACTAGATGGTCATCTTAAGATAAGTGAACGGATGTGTATGCATATTTGCATCGTCATATTCTCTCTTTCTCTATCTATCTATCTATCTATCTATCTATCTATCTATCTATCTATCTATCTATCTATCTATCTATGTCACTGATGCGTACATTGTGGTATAAGCCCTTAAACGTTTTCAGCAGACGTTTATGGAGAGACGTATCATGGTTTTCGTATGCAAGGTAAACGAAACTAGCGTATTCTACCGACTGCTCTATTGGCCGTAAAACGAAATGATTCTTAATAATATGATGAATTACTATTGAGCAATATGTACCCAACTACACACCGAGCAATTTACTACGGGGAACTCTAAGCGGTCGCTCTATCTGTTAGAAATGACAGCCAGATACCTCTTGTATTACACCATACCATCTTATATCGTAAGTACTCGGTGCATTAAATATTATAATACTATATCTCTAAAAGCACTGAGGGAAGTGACATAACTCTGCTCGGTTACGACTAACAACAACAACAAAACCTACTACTGCTGCTCCTACTACTACTACCACTACTACTACTACTACTACTACTACTACTACTACTACTACTACTACTACTACTACTATGTGAAGCGCTCCCCACTACCTGTTTTTAAAATGTGTCACTATTTTGAATTGGTCAATTGTGTCTCTGCTCAAGTAATAAGCACTATTCATTCATTCTGAATAAGAGGCAAAAATAAATTTTGCTAATCAATGTACATCTCCTTGCAGTCTAACTAGAAAGTCAGATTAGCTAGTTTTTGGCAATAACATTAAGCTGTTAGAGTCAACATCAGTTTCAAGTCATCATTCTACTTAATCTGTCTGAATGATAAATATCAAAGATATCAAAGCTGAAAAGACCATGATTGAAATGAGCGCAGTGCATTGCTGTGTAATTTATTATCTAAACAATTTTCTTCTTCTTTCTTTTTCTTCGCCAGCCAGTGTATAGCCTTTGTATGTTTACTTAGTAATTCTTTAATCATTACTTATGTAAATGTAGAGAACTGTCTTTTTCGCTCATGAGGTTGTAAAAAGACAGAAGGATGTCTGGAGTTATCTCCCGTGGTTGTCAAAATAATTGAAATTAGGTGATGGCTAATATTCCTTCCCTTCCATTACATATTCATTTCTCGTTAACTTTTTAATACTTCCAACACCGAGTATGTTAACACTAACTTCAATATTATTGTTCATGCAGGCGACGTCTATACGTATTCTATTCTCGTACCAATTTGAGCTTCCATTACAAACAGTATTCTAGAAGTATAGAACTTAGAAGTTTTCTCTCATTCCTAACTCAGCAAGTAGGTCGATGACTGTTCCTGTAATGAAGACAGTAAAACCAAAATATGTCTGAAATACATTTCTTTTATTAGCCACACAGGGCTCAACGAAGATGGGACAAATACAATGTAGAGCTTTTCTTTTTGGGAGGGGGAAGGAAGGAAAAAAAAAAAAAAAAAAAAAAAAAAAAAAAAAAAAAAATTGGTGGTGTCGATCAAAAGGGATCGTAGGAAGGGAAAAAGGGGCAGTTCGATCAAAAGGGATCGAAAAAGAAAAAAAAAGAAAAGGAAAGGCCGATCAATAGGGATCGTGTATCACACAGTAATGTTCTCGTGTAAAAAGAGGGGAGGACAGTTTAGGTTTAGCCGTGGAAGGAAAAGCCCACGGAAAAGACCACGGTAACCTTGGTCAATATTCTCATTGAAGAAACTATAACAGTAAGTGACTCTCTTTTGCCTTTTTGTTTTATTTTTTTTCTTGTTCATAGGGTTATGCTCAAGATGGCTCCGTCGTTCACACGTGCCATCCTTGCTACATTCACCCATCTTTTTTTGAAGCATTCACTAGACAAGACTTCCCTTTCTACTCTCAACTTCCTCTTCAGGTGATACTTGAAGAAGTTGATGAGAGATTGCCCAGAGAGGAAAGTCTTTGTCTCTAGACCTTTCAGACGCGTCCACCATACACATTCTTTCGCCATAGCCACAAGTACGATGAAAATAGCTCTTCCTTCCCGTTTAAAGGAAAATTTTAGTCGCTATATGATATTAGTCTTCCTCAATGCAAAGTTAGTTCTAGTCAGCCTTTTAATTTTCTCTGCATCAGGTATGACAACTCTAACGTTAGTGATTATTTTTCATGCAGATAGCTTCTCTGAATAGCCATTAAACCGGTAATATACACAGCCATATCTGCATTATGAACGCGATCGCATCTCAGCACTACTCAAAATACGATACCTAACCTTGGGTGTTTTCTGTCTTAATCCGCAACATCTCCCAAGAGTGTCCTTGGGTATTACAATCAACTAATTGCGATATCGACCTTTACAAAGAACAAACCAATTTAGAATCAATATTTACTTAAAGCTGTACTCGTCTTGAACGAACGAACAATAAAAGAACTATTAAGATCGTTAGTACATATACAATGCTTTACAATGTCTTTTTTTATTGTCCAGTTGTTATATGTGCTCAGCCTTTTATTGAGTCTATTTTGTTTTAGATCTATCAAGCAAAATTTGATTGTATGTAGCACGCTAATTCTTACGAGAACAAAGAAAACCTATTCGATTAAATGTAGGCAAGATACACATACTAAAACACACACACACACACACACACACAAACACATACGCATGTATACATACATACATACATAATACATACATACATACATACATACATATATATATATATATATATATATATATATATATATATATATATATATATATATATATATATATATATATATATATATATATATTCTTCATAATCAAATATATTCTTTACCAACAAAATAAGTATCTTTTTAGTTAATGACGTAACTGTATATAATTCCTTTTTAGATTTGGGTTGCTTTGAATGAATAATAATAAATCGAACTCATTTCTTGTCTGATGCTGTATTTTATCCACCATGGAAACCTCAGAGGCAAAGTGAGTATCGCTAAAATCTGAATTCATAATGTTCTATGATTCAGATATTTTATCCGATGCTCTTTCGATTTTGTAAATCAATCGCCTACCTCTGAACAAGCCAGAAATATTAGTTAAATATTCCTTAAATTACATCGTATTTTTTCCAGTGTGCAATGTTATGTTTTCTAGGAAAACACAGGATGCTCACGATTCAATTCGTTGTTTTTATTTTCATCAAGTTTAACCTAACGTCAGTCCTTTTAAGTGTCCTTTCAATGTGTTTGAATTAGTAGCTAAATGACCCTCAAACTCCACGCTAATATCCTTAATAATAGTAAAGAGCGAATACATTGTACAATGGGTTAGAAATAAAGATGGTATGATCACGCGTAGAACGCGTCTGATTATCAGTCCCTGAGACTAGCAACAATATCGCCTGAGATTTGAACTTCTGATGATGCTGCTGATTTGAAGAACTGTTTGATCGTATGGAATACTTTTGGAATTGTCTCTTTACTTTCTATACCAGACTTGCATGAGAGATTTAAAAGAACAGTGCAAACTAAGAAAACACTTATTTTATTCCATTTTCTAGCTGCTTACGGACGTAGGCTGTACCTATTGCATTGATTTCTATTTATATTTTGTGTCACGGCGAATTACAAGCAGGAATCTCGACATGGTCACACAACGTGCTAGGAAAAGCAGCCAAATCGCCATCAAATAGCATCATATAAATCTTAAAGAAAGACATGTTCGATGTTGTGTTGCTGAATTCCCTGCTTACAAGGAAAAGGCTTTGGCCACATTTGAATGGTTTTGATCATATAGTCTGCTCGACTAAAGCTGAAATGGAGCGAAACAGCAGACCCACCAAAGCCCCGGCAATTAGAGCCGAACAACCAACTCGAGCATCTACCTATTTACTAAATATCAGACTCTCTTCAACATCAAGAATTAAAACAACGAAACAATGATCAGAGGAAAATGAAAAAAAATAACATCCTTAATGCTAGGTCATTCCGACACTTAGTAGTTTAACTTGGCTACACCATTATCTTGCCAACATTAGTTCGGCCTTTTGAAGTTGTGTTAGTTCTTCTTCGTTCAGTACTGTAGCATATTCAACTCAAAAGGCGCCGTTACTGTGCCAACTGCCTTGTAGCAACGTAACGAAAATGCTACACGTTATGATTATACGTACAATCATAATGCTGAGTTGAGAGTTGAAGAAATTTACATTAATCTTTCACAAGCAGCAATCAGCAGCAGCAACAGCAGCAGTAACAGTAGCAGCAGCAGCAGCAGCAGCAGCAGCAGCAGCAGTAGTAGTAGTAGTAGTAGTAGTAGTAGTAGTAGTAGTAGTAGTAGTAGTAGTAGTAGTGTGGTATGTATGGAATATCTGACTACGTTGAGTAGTAAATGTGAGTAAGCGTATATAAACGTGTTTCATTCGAGGTGTATTTCTTTGAGCCTAATTTCTTAATTTAATCTTTGTATGTTATCAGCTCCCTCCGCTCACATTCTCTGCCTGCCTGCATGTCTGCCTGCATGCCTGCCTGTCTGTCTGCCTGATTGTCTGTCAGTCTTAACCTACATCCCTCCCCCCTCTCTCTATCTCTTCATGCTACCCAACTTTGTATCCTCTGTGCATACACACCTATTCACAAACACATAGACGCACATAACACATTTTGTAAAAGGATGCTTAAACTATTGAAATTTACTGCTGCATATATTTAACGTTATTAGTTATTTTGCTTTATATATGGCTTATTTAATTCGTTTCGTTCTTTTAAATACCCTGTTTCGAACAATTTCTTTATCCTGTTAATTTATATTTTGGTTGAATATAAACAGCCTGAACAATTTCGATCTGCTCCACTTGAAGCATAAGAAATATAGTTTTTGCAGTTCGCAAGATCTCGGCATTGAATGACTCTTTGAAAAGAATTCTTATCTATATAACCACTCAATCCTTGATATTATTGTACCATATATTTTTCTACGCACTGCGTTATGCATGTTCAATAACTATGATAAAACCACACTCACATCATTGCTATCTACGAACACATATACAGGCATGCATGTGCTTGTATGTGTGTTCAAAGATATATAAGTGCATGCGGTCGGTCTACCATAACAAATGTCCCAACCACTGGGCTATGCACAAGTATCGGGCCGCACAGAAAGCATGAATTTCAAAATTTTATTTTATTGATAATTGCAGTTTGCAACGTATTTTGGCATTATATATGTATCATATGTTTGTGTGTGTGTGTGTGTTCTTTGATTCTTTTACCCGTTTTAGTCGTTTGACTGCAACGATACTGGAACACCGCCTTGAAGGGTTTTATACGAACAAATCGACCCCGGGATTCAGGAGTGGCTGTGTGGTAAGTAGCTTGCCTACCAACCACATGGTTCCGGGTTCAGTCTCACTGCGTGGCATCTTGGGCAAATGTCTTCTACTATAGCCTCGGGCCGACCAAAGCCTTGTGAGTGGATTTGGTAGACGGAAACTGAAAGAAGACCGTCGTATATATGTATATATATATATATATATATATATATATATATATATATATATATATATATATATATATATATATATATATATATATATATGTGTGTGTGTGTGTGTGTGTGTGTGTGTGTGTGTGTGTGTGTGTGTGTGTGTTTGTGTCTGTGTTTGTCCCCCTAGCATTGCTTGACAAACAATGCTGGTGTGTTTATGTCCCTGTCACCTAGCGGTTCGGGAAAAAGAGACCGATAGAATAAGTACTAGGCTTACAAAGAATACGTCCTGGGGTCGATTTGCTCGACTAAAGGCGGTGCTCCAGCATGGCCGCAGTCAAATGACTGAAACAAGTAAAAGAATAAAAGAATATATATATACACCGGGCTTCAGTCAGTTTCCGTTTACCAACCACACTTATAAGGCTTTAGTCGCCCGAGGCTATACTGAAAGACATTTGCCCAAGGTGCCTTGCAGGGGACTGAACCCAGAAACATGTGGTTAGCAGGTAAATATCTCACCAGTCAGTCACAACATATTATGTATGTAATAGTTAAATGATACATAATGCATTTTATTGTGTTTTGTTAAGCGAATCATTCCCGGTCCGCAGAGCAATTATCTTGCATGAAGTCAGTCGATAGTGTAAAAAAAAGTTAGAAAATCTGCTGGACTTGCACTATGATCAACATCTAGAAAGTCTTCGAAACTTGTGTTTGTATCACATCTAAGTTTCATAGATTAAAAAGCTATCGTAATGTTGCAGAACCTGTAATCCCGCTTCTATTGGATAGAATCCATGCAAAATATCACATACTGCGAGTAAGTTATTCCCTACTAAGAACGTAATCAAATTTTCTCTGTTATTTTTTGTCCCTATTTCGAGTGACAGAGGAAAATTGAAAACTGAATGTTTCTGCATGCGGAACCTGTTACTTAGCCTTTAGCACATTTTCTCTTGAGTTATTTTTCAATGTATGTGCACAGTTCGTTGCTTTAATCTGCTTATCTATCGACCAATCTTTTTTGCATCTATCTCTATCTCACTCTCTCTCTCTCTCTCACTTACTCTCTCTCTCTCTCTCTCTCTCTTACTCTCTCTCTATCTCTCTCTCTTTCTTGCTCACTTGTTCTCTCTTTCCTTATTGCTCTGTGTACTCACATACACGCACGCATTTATTTAAGCACATATAAACACACGTAGTAGATTGCCTAATAATCGATTACAAAAAAGAAAAAAAAGAATGTGAAAGTGTCAGTAATCCAACATGGACAAAGATGAACTTCAAACCAAGAGATTAGTAAATAAGGTGTGTGTGTATGTGTGTATGTATGTATGTATGTATTTATGTATGTATGTATGTATGTATTTGTGCATGTGTGTGTGTCTGCATGTATATGTGGAAGTATGTGTAAATATGTGTGTATGTATTTATGTATGCATGTATGGTTGTTTGTGTATATATGTGTGTGTGTGTGTGTGTGTGTGTGTGTGTTAAATAAAATGAGACAACAAAGCCAAGGCCACGTGAAATTTCTAGGACATTTATAAAGAGAAAGGTAGTCTTACAACTGTTTCAGGGATATAATGGATATCCCATCATTAAAGGCGATATGAGAGAGTTGAATAGAGGAGAACAGTAGAGTTCAATATTAGAAGTTATTTTGGAAAGGGAAAGATATAGGAATTATAAAGGGAAATAAGAGAATAAAAAAAAAATAAAGATATATATTAGATGTTACAGTTGCAGTTCCATTATCCAAGGGAAGTGCTGTGTTGAATGGGTAGTGAGGCTTCTTGTCCATGGTATGTAAATTCCGATAGGAGTTCATATTTTGTTTTTATAAATGGATAGTGTAACATCCAACATATATTTTTATTTTTATTTTTTTCTCTTATTTCCCTTCATACTTCCAGTATCTCTCCCTTTTCAAAATAACCTCTAATACTGAACTCTACTATTTCCCTCTTTTTAACTCATATCGTATCTGGTGATGAGATATCCTTTATATCCCTGCAACAGCTGTAAGACTAAGTTTCTCTTTATAAATGTCCTAGAAATTTCACAGTGCCTTGACTTTGTTGTCCCGCATTAGACTCCTTTCTCATACTATTATCGACCCGGGAGTCTAACTACGGTCCTTCCGTAGCTCTTACATAGCCTTAACTGCCATTTTGGGTCTTATGGATACGAAAACCTCTCAAGGTACACTGCGACATAATTTCTTTTCCTCAACAGGCCCTGCCCTGTTTAAAAGATCCCATCACCTTTAAACGGAGTCTGGACAAATTTCTTCAAGGAATACCAGATAAGCCACCCATACCTGGATACAACTCACTCAACAACAACTTACTACTTGAATGGACCATAAACAAAACTGGACTTAAAAAGGATTTAGATAATCCTATCAGGTGGTGCTATTAATTTAGACATGGCCTGAACCAATCTTTGGTCGAAACGTATCTAGTATATATTGAGATTTTACGTGTAATTTTGGATTTTTATCCCTAATATTATATATATATATACATACATATACATACATACATACATACATACACACACACACACACACACACATATATATATATATATATATATATATATATATATATATATATATATTCACGAAAGGGTGCTGGAAAGTTCCTGGCTTTGGGTAAAAGAAAGTCCAGGAGAATCAGTTATGATTTTTTTTCAACATATTCCCCTCTCCAATTCGCACACTTATTGCAAGGATCCTTCAGTTTTTCCAAGTCCTGTAAAAGAGCTCGGAAAATTCGACCACCAGCAAGGCCTTTCGTGATATCTTTAAAGTCAGGAACTATTCAGCACCCCCTCATTTATGTATGTGTGACTCTGTGTGTGTTTGTGTATGTATGCGCGTGTATGTATGTGTGTATGAGTGAATAGATGGATGCATACACAAACAATATTACGCATAATCGAGTTTAAAATCTAAGTGTGATATCTTCATCAGCATACTGCTATCCATTTATTTACAATGATCTTAACTTGTCACAAACTTATACCACTGAAATATATTTCAACTTATTTTATGTGTAGGAATATTTCCGCAATACTGCCATCGTTAATAGCCATTATGGTGTTTCATAGTTTTCATATTGTTCATTATATATGGTTATGTCTCACTTGTTATTAGGTCTTCACTGAAATTTATACGCAGCAGAAGAGTCAATCAATCAATCATTCAATCAATCAATTAATCGATCAATCGCTATCTATCTATCCATCCATCTATCTATCTATCTATCTATCTATCTATCTATCTATCTATCTATCTATCTATCTATTTATTTATCTATCTATCTATCGATCTATCTATCTATTCATCTATGTATATATATATATATATATAAATATATGTGTGTGTGTGTGTGTGTGTGTGTGTGTGTGTATCTGTGATTGTGTGAGTGTGCATATATGTGTGAGAGTCAGTATGTGTATATGCGTATGCGTGTGTGTATGCATATATATATATATATATATATAGAGAGAGAGAGAGAGAGATAGCGTGAAGGATACACACGCACAGATATGTATATGTGTACGTATACATATACGATATGTATGTGTGTGTGTACATAACATTTAATATATAGTACCCTATATCTTTATGTGTATGTGATATATGTGCACACGCACGCACGCACACACTCACACACACACACACACTTAAATTGCCCATTGTGTCTATATATATCTCTGTGTATCTGCCTTTCCTCTCTATCTGAATGTTTAAACATTATAACTTTCTCATTCAATGAAGCCTTCACTGATGTCAAAGCTTAAGACCCTTTCTTTTCATCTTCAGTAACTCGGTTAAGTATTCTTCTTTGATGGTTAGTGTCTTATCTATTTAACACACACATACAAACACTATGTACGCATTAAATCAAATACACATGCATATATATATATATACCAACATATATCTATACACACTGAAGCTAATACACACTCATATGCGAATCTATATTACGCGTGATTTTATATTCATAAATTTGTCAGTATATGTAGATCGTATGTATATATATGTACACACACACACACACACACACACACACACACACACACATATGTAGATATATTGCATAGATACACAAATATACCTCTCATTCGACAGCTACTACATAATATGCATACGTACATATATACATACATATATACATGCATGCATCCAAACATACATGCATGCCCACACAAACACGCACGCACGCACATACATATGTATGTATGTATACATATATATGCGTATATATACTGTATATGTATACACATAGACTCACACGTCTATAAACTGGTATGCATGCAGGTGTATTATGCGTGCGCCTGTATGTACGTAATCCTCACATACATCTTTGTACATACGTACGCGCGTGTATGTGCGTGCGTGCGCGTGTCTCTGTGTGCGTGGTGTGTGTGTGTGTGAGTGTGTATGTATGTGTGTGTGTGTGTGTATGTGTGTATGTGTGTGTGTGTGTGTGGATGTGAGTGCATGAGCGCTGGTTTTACATCTGAGTATTTGTATTTAAATGTCTTCAATATTTGTTGCGTGAAAGAACATTGGTATGTGTAAAATTTTATAAGTATGTATTTACATATGTGAATGAGCAACTATGAAAAAAAAAAAAAAAAGTAAATAAGTAAAAGGGTCCAATGACGCCAGCAGTACGAAAATCTAACAGTAAAGTCGTCGGGTTCCATGTCAATTCTCTGCACGTTTCGTTGGGGGTAATACTACAATAAAACAAGTCAGCTCTGCAAATTAATTTCGGTTGCTATAATGTAGATAATTTGTTTGACTTAATGAAATAAATCTCAATAGGAAACAACATATATGACGCATATATATTATCGTCACCCCATCCCTCTAAATTCATCAGGTCTTAATCACTAATTAATGTCTAACAGCAGTCATTGCCACAGACATAAGTGAACAATTGGAGATTGATTAGCGATGTTTGTAGACGGCGGGAATTGAAGACATTTCATTGGAAAGTTATAAACAACTGGGCGCCGAGCCAAATATATCTTTTACAGGAAACACAAAGAGGATGAGAGTTTACCCGAATCTTTTGAAAACCTAAAAACTTTATCTCAAAATAATTAAACATAACTACATCACCTTTTATCCAATAGAGACCGTGTCAAAAATTACTTGCACTGGACATATATTATTTCTGGTAAGAAGATTGTAGTTCACAAATTACTTATTCGATGCTCTACTGTTTGTTTATATTTTCCTACTCCTCTCTTCCTCACTTACACATACATATTTTCATCTATTCGCAAATATACACCTAATCAGTCTCCCCCTTTCTCTATACATTCTCACTTTATATACATATAATACATATATACATGTGTTTGTATAATATACTCATCATATATATATATATATATATATATATATATATATATATATATATATATATATATATATATATATATATGTATATCAATATATGTATGTATGTATATATATATATATATATATATATATATATATATATATATGTATGTATATGTATATATATATATACATGCATATATAGTTCACAGATGCTTACTATTGTAAGGCAATTGCGCAATTGAATAATATGTATGAGTGGAGGTAAACAACAGTTTATCCAAAATTTATAAGGCAAAGAAGAAAATGGAGAAGATAATTAGTTGACAAACATCAGCATACACACATCGATTAGATCTATTTATTAATTGCAACCATATGGATAAATAAATAAATAAGAATAAATGAGTGAATAAAACTTTACTCTTATAGCTGTTTCTACTTAGGGTGTCCAGCATGCCAAAGTTGATAAATCATACCAATATTATGCAGACATTGTACAAAGGTTGAACAAAAATTGGACAGAAGTTGGAAAATAAGGGTATATCAAGGTATATTTCAGATCTTAATTGGACTTATAACACCTTTATCCCCCCCTTTAATTCTCTCTCTCGTTTTCACTCTGTATAAGTTGGACCTATTAATATAAATATAAAGTCTACACATTTTACTTTCCCTCGTTTTGCATCTATAGCTATTTTGTATTTAGCACCCAAACTACTACATTTATTATAATTAATATATTTAATGTATCTAATTTGCTTATCCGTATAATTTCCTCTCTCTCTCCCCCTCCCCCCCTCTCTCTCTCTCTATATATATATATATATATGTATATATATATACATTTACACATATATGCATACATATGCACACACGCACGTATAATTTTAATCAACAAAGGAAACAATCAATATATTGAATATTGGTAAGTTATAGAGTTTTATAAGTATACCCGTGTCAGCTCACATTACTGGTAGTTCCAACGCCACTTAATGCACTACAAGGTAGCTAAAGTGATTTTCATCAGACTTATCTCTGCTTCATTTGATATATCAATTACCTTGGTTACAAAAGAAGTATCCCATACACCACTTCTGTTACGAATATTCTGAGGTGACTCTAAATATGATGCATGGTAGGTTAATTGTAGATGAAACCAAATAACAATTCTGTCTTTTGATACTTGATTTGTTGAAATAAATATTTTTGAAACTACAGATAATTGTTGATGATGTGTGATTTTTATTATAGTGTTTTATAGTAAAGTTTCATCGCAAAAAAAAAAAAAGAACGGGAAATAATGGTAACAACGAAAAATGATATCAAAGACAGATCAAAGAAAAATTAGATGATCAAAGGAAAAGAATAAGTAAGTATCTTTCGCTATAATTATTAAATTGAAGTTCTGAAGCTCTCCACACTATGTCCAGATCTACTGAATACATAGTCTCATTTAAGGCGATCGCAAGTAGTTTCTTAAAACAGAGTTAGACTTAAAAGGAAAGTTATGCGAATTCCTGTTAAATTCTATTTCCGAAGGTTCTTAGGATGTTGTTCAGGTTACAGAAAGTTGGAGTTTAGAGCTCGAAAGCGGAGTTATCTCAGGTGCTACACTAAACTCTGTCGTTCACTGTCCTAAATGGTATCCCCACTTTCTTGCATTTGTGCTGCATAACATTCTTGATGTATCATGTTCTGCAAAAGGTAGACACCTTAAATTGTAAAGATGACATATGTATCAATTGTATCCATGCAAATATATTTCCATATAATGATTTGCATAATTCTATTTATAATAATTATGTACACTTAACCGTATTTACTAAAACAATTCTATCACAGATAGTACAAATCTGTAGATATCTCTTACGCGATAGCACGTATGTTTTTCAGTACGATTAAATCATATGCAGTTGTCCGAAAATGTCATCACAGTTTTATCTACCGAGGAGACATGACGTTGTAGCTAGGACACTCTATAATGAGATCTGTCCGAAGGATAATCCCGAGGACAAAGAAATTTAAAAAAAACACTATATGGTAGAAGTCATAGCCACTCATAATGAAAAGGAATACTGGTGGAATGTACCAGTGAAGGCCTCAATAAAATGTAAGCACAACAGACCTAATATAATGATTTGGGATAGAGAAGAGAAACTGTGCACAATTGTGGAAATTAGCTACCCAGCGGATGTTAACACAAAGCTGAAAATCATTGAAAATGGAACACCTATGCTGAACTATTGAGAAATCTGCAGTTACTGTATCCAGATTATAAGTTCAGGTTTATACCTGTAATTATTGGAACACTTGGATATTTAACACACTGCCTAAATACCAATGTTGAGAAATTAGGCTTCTCAGAACTAGAAAGGAGAAAGCTAATTCGAATACTACAGCTCCAATCCGTCTCTGGAACTGAAATATCTTTAAAACTTTCCAGACGTTTATCATCTAAATATGTATGAGCATGCCTAGATATACAACTATATGCATGAGTATACATACATAAAGCATACAAATCTGTACATACATACATACAAACATACAAACAAAAGTACCCTGTTGCTGATGTTGAAATTCCAATGAAGGAGCCTTGGATTTAAATTAGAAACTGATTCTTTCTCCATTGCAAGAAATCTTGAAATAAAACTGAACAATGACAAACATGCATACATACTCTGTGGCTAGAGAGCTGGTCTCACAATCATGGGATTGTGAATTTGATTCCCGGACCTGGCTGTGCGTTGTGTTTTTAAGCAAGGCACTTTATTTCATGCTGCACCAGTTCACTCAGCTGTAGAAATGAGTCGCGATATCACTGGTGTCAAGCTGTGTATGCCTTTACCTTTTCCCCCGGATAACAGCGGTGGCGCGGAGAGGAGAGTTTGGTATACATGGGCGACTTCTGGTCTTATATAAATTGTCCGGACTTGTGCCTCGGAGCGTAATAGCATAGTTTATACACACACATACGCGCGAGCGCGAGCTCACACACACACACGCACACACACACACGCAAGGTAAATTTCCAAAATTGGCTAATAGGGACATACAATCCTAGCGAGTACCGTGTTCGCTTTTACCGGTTAACAATGGTGTTGGCTAACCTCAGCGAATGTAGACGAACTCTTGTTAGTTTACTTTACTTTACTCGGTAAATCCTCTGTTCAGAAGGTATCTGAAATGTAGTTGAATTTTACCCTGTTGAAGCAGCACCAGTAATTAACACCAAAATGCACATCAAGACGCTTAATTTGCAGTATGCACTGGGTTGCCGCAAAAACACGTATATGTACTGACATGGAAAGATGTGATTAACGGTATAATAAAACCTGGATATGTAAATATCTGTTCTCCTAATTTTTATTAATCTATATATTCTTTTATTCTTTTCTCTAATTTCTATATTTGTTTCAGTGGTTTGACTGTGGCTGTGCTGGAGAACCGCCTTCAGTCGGACAGATCGAACCCTAATAATTATTCTAACGGTACCTCTTGCCGAACTGCTAACTTACGGAGACGTAAACACACCAACATCAGCTATCAAGCGATGATGGGAGGACAAACTCAGACACTACAAATATATATATATATATATATATATAGACGAAGGGATTCTTCCAGTTTCTATTCGAAGTTACCACGCAGTGGAAGTGAACCCGGAGCCATGTGGTTAGGAAGCAAGCTTCTTACCTCACAGCCGCGAAATATATATATATATATATATATATATATATATATATATATATATATATATATATATATATATATATATATATATATATATATATATATATATATATATATATATATATATATATATATATATATATATATATATATATATATATATATATATATATATATATATATATATATATATATATATATATATATATATATATATATATATATATATATATATATATATATATATATATATATATATATATATATATATATATATATATATATATATATATATATATATATATATATATATATATATATATATATATATATATATATATATATATATATATCATACGCGCCTTTTCTGTAAAGGACCCAGGATTACTTTGTATGTTTAAATGGTTGGGTGTGAATTAACGAATATTTTGTTGATATTTCTATCTGGTTATGAATGAATTTATAATTGTTCTACTCGCTCGAGTATGACATTGATATAAGCAAAAGAAACGATCAATTATTAGCTACAGACGGTTGAACAGCAAATTAAAGGAATCATATACACATAGATCTTTCGGAACCAGACATAATCCTGTGTTACCAAGATGTATCTGCTAAATTTCTTTGTTCGTATATCTCGTTTGTGTGTGTGTGGTGTGTGTGTGTGTGTGTGTGTGTGTGTGTGTGTGTGTGTGTGTGTGTGTGTGCGTGTGCGTGCGTGCGTGTGCGTGTCTGAGTGCGTGTATGCGAGTATTTTCATCAATATATAGACGCATGATGCCTTTGTGAGTGTTAGTGTGTTTGTGTGTGTGAGTGTGTATGTATGTATGTATGTATGTATGCATGCATACATGTAAGCAGAACTTTGAACACTTGTTTTATGTGCGTCGTTATTGTCTTTCAGCAACATTTTGCCACGGCAGAAAATTCGCAGACAAAAAAATTCAAATGAAATATTTAATTATGAATAAGATGTATACCTGTTGTATTCTATATGCATACTATATGTTTATATGTTATAGTACACACCAACGCACATGATCACACATATGCACGCGCGCAAGCACGTACACGCGTATATACACACGTAAAACAATCGCCCAAGGTGCTGCGCTGTGGGACCAAATCCGGAACCGTGATGAAGCGAGTGGTTTCCAGTGTGAGAGAGTATGAGGCAGAGTAAAAGAGTAAGAGAGTGAAGGAATGACAGAAAGTGTCAACTGGAAATCTGTTGCTGTTTAGCTCCGAGCATTATATGATGTATACATACTGCAGTACAGACAGCCGTCACTCACAAGCGTGTATAGCTGTAGGTGCCTCTGTAGACTCGAGCCTAGAGACACCCTCTCGGCTGACTCACCCTTAACACAGCGGCACATCACTAATGTCGTAGAAAGAAGAAAAAAGGACTGCATTAGCAATAGGACATGAGATGCCTCGCTCAAGGACAGAATGCACTACTTGTTCCAAGAAAAAATCCCAAGACCCAATGATTATAAGCTGAATACCCTTGTCATAAGGCCATGAGACTTCACAGGACCCGCAAGCACACACACGTACAGACGCGCGCGCATATATGTAAATTTGTATCTACGTATTTCTATAGGAAGAAGCGTGAGAAAGAGAGACGAATGAGCTTGGAAGAAACAGAATTCTATTGTGTTAGTGTTGGCTTTGCTGTATAATTTCAGTTCATTTCTGATAGGGCAATAACATTTCAGCTAAAACTACTGAATTTTTTTTTTTTTAATGTATCTCTTGAACTACATTTTCCAGAGTACTCTTCGTCTTTTGCTAGAGTAGGATGTGATTTGATGTAGATTTGGCTATTACTTTTAGCAAAACAAACGATGACATAACGAGCCATCAGTAGTTGGAGCAAAAGTAAACGATATTTTGATATATCAGAGATAAAGTTTGATAAAATGGATTTCAGTTGTGACCATGGTATGTATGTATGTATGTATGTATGTATGTATGTGTGTGTGTGTGTGTGTGTGTGTGTGTGTGTGTGTGTGTGTGTGTGTGTGTGTGCGTGCGTGCGTGCGTGTATGCAAGGGAATATTTGCCTATGATGCAGTGTTGCCGTAGATTCGAACCTGGAACCGTGGCAAAGCGACCTATTTTTATGTGTGACAATTTGTTTCACGCACATTAAGATCAACATTTTTATATTAAGAGGAGACTAAAATGTGATTTGAGGTCAATTTAGCAGTTATTTCTTGTACATCGAGTGACTTTCGCTTGCTCGGGAATGAATTTTTTTTTTCTCTGGCATCCTTGATCAATTATCTTCAAGAAAACTGAAACCAGCTATTAACATGTACCACAAATACATACACATACACACACATACACACACACACATACATACATACATACATACATACATACACATGCTTACATATATAGATGCATGTGTACATACATACACATATACATATGTGCTTTAGTGTATGTATGTGATTGATAGTGTGTGTGTATGCGTGTGCACGCGCATAGGTGAGTGAGTGTTTCTGTGTGTGTATGTGTATGTATGCAAACAACTATGTGGTTATAAATACACAAAAACACACACACATACACACACAGGGACACATACAAACACTAATCTAGAATAATTCTTCTGTGGATACATATGGAAAATTCAATAAAACAAAGTATCAACTGTCAACACAAATGTGAATTGAAGACGGTAAACTAATAAGAAACCGGTGGAAACGTTACAAGAACAACAATAGAAAATGAAAATATAAAGAATATCAACAAACAGAGACATTCAATAATCAACTGAACAAACAACATAAATTCTATTAGCAAGATAATAGTTTCCAAAATGTAATTAACTGTAAAAAACTAAAATGGTTAATTTATGTATATAAATTACGCGCATGTGGATACATAGACATATGTATACACAAATACAAAAACGAGAAAGAAATTCGCAAACACTCGCATATGAAACCATATTATATATATATATATATATATATATATATATATATATATATATATATATATATATATATATATATATATATATATATATATATATATCCTGACACATACACAGGCGCGCACACAGACACAGACTCACACAAACACACAAACACACATACGCACACACACACACACACACACACACACACACATGCAATGTACATATTCATATATATATAAACATATACATACATGCAAACACGTTAACCTCCCTGTATACATACCTTGACATATATATATATATATGTATATATAGATGTGATTGTGTGTGTGTGTGTGTGTGTGTGTGTGTGTGTGTGTGTGTGTGTGTGTATTCTCATACATATGCATTTACACACATCAGCAAGCACGCACTCAAATATATATAAAAATATGCATGCACAAACATATATAAATATATCGGTAGATACTATGTCCTTATAAAGACATTTGGATTTACCTAATATAGTAAATTCAACTGACGTTCATATACAATCACTAAAGTTAGTCAATATTGTTAACCGATAAGAGCGAGCATGGTACACGCTAGGATTATATATCCCTCTAAACACATTCTAGAAATTTATTGTATGTGTGAGTGTGCGTGCGTGCTTGCGCGCGCGCGTACACATACTATATAAATACACGAATACTCTCAGGCATACAGAGACATTCAAGATATTTTATACGTCACCACTGATGTTCACTGATGTCATTTGGGGTTTAGGATCATTCAGCAATTAGTTATCCTCACCTAAATGGCTCCGCCTATGATTAACTCCCAGCTTGCATTTAGTTAGCACTACACTATGTTGTACTACTCCCATTCAAAAACAACCGTATTGAAGAAACCGTTTGCAGAACGTGTACCCATGCAAACCAGCCACCATGCTGAAGGCTCTACAAAGCATTGGCCAGCAAAAGCATGGTATTCCGTCCTAATGGAATCACATCTTGCTCACCCCACATTATTTCGTTATCACCAAATTTAGTGTATTTACATACTTACGCAGATTCGAACGCACATGTACGTATCTATACGTATATATGAGAGAGTGCATGTGTGTGTGTGTGTGTGTATCCTCATTACATATACTTCATATATATATATATCGATTTATATATATATATATATATATATATATATATATATATATATATATATATATATATATATATAAATCGATACTGTGAAAATAATAAGGGTAGAAAATTGAGAAAAACATTCATACCGGCGGCTAGCATGCGTAATAAAGTCAATAGACAACATAGATTTGATATATAATAGTGTACAAACTGTTAATTATTTATACACGAAAGAGGTGACTTTTAACAGGCCACCTTACATGCTAGAAAGGGCAGTCAAAACTCAGACCACTCATAAAAGCGATTTGAAAGGAATGAAAATAAAAAAAATATTTTTCTAGTTCACCTCAAACTCGACTTTCAATATTAATGAGCAAATAAATTAATATTTTTTGTATTTTCTTTTTTTACTATCTTTATTCCCCTCATTTTCTCTTCCTGTCTTCATTTTGACTCATCTCCTCATTCTAATCATACCCCCCCCCACACACACACACCATATATCCACAAATACTACCAATACATTCTCAAATTTTCATTCACACCACAAAACTTCTTCGAATGTGCAACACACAATCCTCGGCTACATACTTAGAAATGACTAAACATGAACTACTATTGGAACTTACATACCATCTTTAGGAAACTTTTTACCACTTCTATAAACCAGATTACTCGAATTATGGAACCGCAACTACAATGCTTTATATTTTATTTCAACTTTCATTCTTTTATTTCCCCTCCATATTCTCTATCTCCTTTCCCACAATAATTTCTCATTTCGAATTTCAAACATTTACCTCTATTTAACCATCTCTATAATGAAGATATATCCATAATATCCCCTAAACAGCTGTAAGATTATATCTATATCTCTTTCCTTATAAATGTCATGAAAACTCCTCACAGCCTTGGCTTTGTTATCGCTATTGTCTAATATATAATATAATATAATATAATATAATACATATATATATATATATATATATATATATATATATATATATATATATATATATATATATATATATATAAAGTGTAGTATATTGCCACTTAAGTGTGGCTGACCCCTAGGGGTGGATGTTACTGTTGCTTTTAGCCCCAGGAGGACATCTCCTCCTGGGGCTAAAAGCAACAGTAACATCCACCCCTAGGGGTCAGCCACACTTAAGTGGCAATATACTACACTTTATCGTGCAGTTACTGTTAATACTTCATTTAGAGAATTAACATTGCTTATATATATATACATATACATATATATATATATATATATATATATATATATATATATATATATATATATATATATATATATATATATATATATATATATATATATATATATATATATATATATATATATATATATACAAATATATATATATATACATATATATATATGTATGTATGTATGCATGTATTCAACTGTGTTTAATCCAATAAAGAAAAAGCTCTGAATATGTGTCGAGAATAAAGCGCCGAGCTGGCAGAATGTCTAGGACGGCTGCGAAAGTAATTAGCGGCACTCTGTCTATGTCTTTACGTTCCGAGTCCAAATCTCGCCGTTGTCGACTTTGCCTTTCATCGTTTCGGGTTCGATAAAATAAAGAGCAGCTGAGCACTGGTGTCAATGCAATCGATTTATTTCCTTTCACAAAATTACTGGTCTTGTGCCAAAATTTGAAGCCAATATGCATTGAGAATATTTTATTTAGATAAATCTGATGACGAAATTTAACGAGGTTGAAATTACAAGATATCAGCTTCTAAATTTGTATGTTCTCTCAAAGGAAAAAAAAAAGACAAAACATTGTTTTAGGACAAATATAAAGCCATTGGATGTTATTCATTGTATTACAAACTGAATCCCATAATTTTAATGTTTCATTGATAAAATTTCTTTGCTGAAGTTCATTTACAAAACAGGAAAGAAATCTATGAAATAATTACATCCACAGTAAATTTTTCGTTAAACTTTTCTTTTTACTGAATGTGTAATCCAGTAAAGAACCGACATAGAGAGTTAGAAATAAATAAGTGTAATGAATTATATACAACTGACGGTTAGTATAAACATTGACATAATGTGAGTCATTTCGAGTGTCATGAGTATTTTCATCAATGCTTTAAGCCATTGGCAAAAGCTGTAAATAGCCAGTCAGTCATTGACCGGCAGGTAAACATCTTCTCGTACATTGACTCATTTCCATCGTGAAATTAACGATTTCTTTCAACTTTGCTATTGGATGAAATTTATTGGGAGCCGAGATAATGTCCCATGAATCGAAGACACTAGTTATTTACTCGATCAGAGAGAGAGAGAGAGAGAGAGACAGAGAGAGAGAGAGAAAGAGAGAGAGAGAGAAAGAGAAAGAGAGAGAGAGAGAAAGAGAGAGAGAGAGAGAGAGAGAAAGTAAATCAGCGACAAATGCTTCGTGTAGAGACTTGCTAGAATGTAACGTGTGACATACAATTTAACTTCGTACTTCAAAATCTTATTTTCTGTTGGAGAAACAGTGTCGTTTAGGAACATTGAATATTTTAATTTTCAGGTGCAACTACGTTTCCTATGTTGCTAATTCACTTGGAAAGGTATGGAGGCCACTAACTTTCATCTCATTTGTACATATGCGAAGTTACATTCACCACCACTATCACCACTATCATCATTGTCACCAATGCTGTCATCATTTGCTATTGTAATCTTACACCACTACCACCACCACCAATAACGATCTCATAATTATCTACTACTACTACTACTACTACTACTACTACTACTACTACTACTACTACTGCTACTACTACTACTGGTGCTGCTACTACTTAGTAATATCCATTTTGCCCGGCAGAAATTACACGCTGAAATTCATTTCTCCAATTCAAGTTTCAGCAATGCTGCAAATTTAACTCGCATCTCTCATATCGATTTCTCTATTGGGGTCATTGGATAGCTAAATTTTCCTTCTTCAAAATTGAATTATCCAGAAATATAGTTAATCAGTTGAAGTTAAAACCTATAAGTCATTTATTCTCGTTGCAAACAGAATATTATATATTCTTCGTTTGCAAATAGACGAAACTACGTGACTTTAATATGACGCTAAATCTTAATTTCATTTCTCCACTCATTTCTTTTTGCTTATTTTCTTATTGGTATTGATACTACATCATCATCATCATCATCATCATCATCATCGTCATCATCATCATCATCATCATCATCATCATCATCATCATCATCATCATCATCATCATCATCATCATCATCATCATCATCATCATCATTTCGCACTATTATTTGTGAAGTTGTTATTATTACTATTATTATCACCAGAAATGTTCTTATTCTTAGCGTCATTATTATTAATGTTTTTGTTGGTCGTTGATATATGTTTATTTTGCATTGTTGTCTCTTAGATAATAATAGCTATCG
This sequence comes from Octopus bimaculoides, assembly GCF_046866305.1. Taxonomy (NCBI): domain Eukaryota; kingdom Metazoa; phylum Mollusca; class Cephalopoda; order Octopoda; family Octopodidae; genus Octopus; species Octopus bimaculoides. The sequence continues at coordinate 34,681,780 of NC_142931.1, forward strand.
TTATTAATTATTTGTAAAGGGCTGAGGTCAGAGTTTTGTTTTGTTTTCTCTCCAGCGTAAAGTAGAAGGTGACTACTGGAAAGCAATATCCTGGCCTCGAATATATTTTAGGAAAATATGGGTAAAACTTACTAGTTTATCCTGGGAGAATGGTTCAACCCACCGTTTCTATTTTGAAGAGGAAATAAACAGTTGTGCGCTCTTTCTCTGTATCCCAAATGCACCCCGAGTGGCTGTCCGTGCTAGAAGCTGGTTAGTAATTTATTTGTTTACTTTATATCTATTGTTGTTATTTTTATTGTTTATTATTCTAAAGGAAATCCTGGTAAACAGGATCTGTCAGTAAAGACAATTCAGCAATGACCACCCCATATTTCTTAGGATATCTATGATGATATTAACCAAATATACCCTTTACTTTTTTAAGGTGCTAGTGTATAATATGAAGGAAATTTTGTTGCTATTTCAAGTAAAATGAGCAACTAGAAAGTAATTCCTTGATGGCAACATTTTAATAATTTTGTTTGTGTACAGCGGTCAATAATTATTTGTGTATGTTTATGTGTGTGAGTGTTGGTTGTTTTGTTTGTTTGCTTGTTTGTTTGTATATGTTGTGTATTGTGTGTGTGTGTGTGTGTGTGTGTGTGTGTGTGTGTGTGTGTGTGTGTGTGTGTGATGTGTGTTTGAATTGTGCGTCTGTGTGCGCAGGTGTGTGCGTGTATGTGTATGTATGGAGAGAGAGAGAGAGAGAGAGAAAGAGAGAAAGAGAGAGAGAGTAAAAGAAAGAAAGAAAGAAAGAGAGATGGAGAGTAAGAAAGAGAGAGCGAGGGAAAGAGTGATGGGGAGAGAGAGAGAGAGCAAAGGAAAGAGAGAAGAAGAGAAAGAGAGAGGGCGAGAGAAAGAGAGAGAAAAAGAGAGAGGGAGACAGAGTGTGTGTGTGTGTGTGTGTACATTTGCCTTACAATCTCATTGGATTATTATCAGCGCCAGGCTTTAATTCATCGTCCTTTTAAGAACTTTCTGACATCAATACCGTTATATAGCCTAACATCTATAGTAGTGTTCACAACCCTTTTATTTAAATGAGTTTTCCCACAGTCCACTTTTAACATACTTATTGTTATGTATATATTACATATGAATGAAATTTTGAATTTAATTCACGGACCTCCAATATTACCTTTGCGGACCACTAGGGTCCACGGACCTCAGGTTGGAAAGTTCTAGTTAAATGTTTAAGTAACTTATTTACTTGCCACAAAAATGTGTTCAAATTCCTCTATAGTAAACTATAGAGGAATTTGAACACATTTTAATAAAAACTATTCTCACTCAAATCCCGGAGCCGACATTTTATGGCTTAGTTAGAAGAGTGCAGAGGCAGTCAAGGTCTCTCAGACTGGAAGAAAGAGAGGAAAGTTATCATCAAACATGTGACAAAGCCTAAATGACCACAACAGAGAACACACTGCTAAGACGGCCAAGGGCCAAATCGTAGTACTATACCATACAACGATTAAATTTGTCACCCTAAATGAAGAAAGATCACTCTGATTGGAATCCCACACTTTGCACAATGATTGTTTGAGCATTGATAACTTGCTGCCTTCTTTTAGTCGTCAATGACAGGAAATCTTCGTCTGTCTATTGGTTTTGGCGAAGTAGGTTGTGTAGTAGACATTGCTGAAAAGACTGAAGGTAGATACTTTCTTCTTTGGCCAAGCCCTCATTAAATTCCTCCAGATTTACCTGAAAAGGAAAGTGAGGATGGAGAGGGATGTGCTGCCACGCAGCAAATTTGTTTAAAAACAGATGTGAGTGGCTAGGAAGATCCGAGTAAATGGTTTTGCACATGGGGATTCAAGGAGGAGAATAAGGCGAGAGTACTCGCCCTTGTGGTCAGATTAGTTGTGGTTTAGGGGGATTATTCCTTGTATTTTTTCTGTTATTTTACTTTTTATGCGTTTTTATGTAATCCTGTATTTTAAAGTCGTGTTCGTCTTCTATCAGTTTTTGTAAACCTTTCGTCGGTTATAAAGAAACCTTATTATTATTGTTATTGTTATTATCATCATCACCATCATCATCATCGTCATCTTCTTCGTCGTCTTCGTCGTCGTCATCATCATCAACATCATCATTATCATGACCATCATCATGATCATACATAGAATTAATTCGTATGAAGATGCTAATTCACTTTTCGCTGCCCAGAGCATCTTGCTATATCTAGTCCTCCCTTCACGCACACACACACAATCATACGCAGATAATGAGATGGCGGAATCGTTAGAGCGTCAAATAAAATGCCTTGCAGTATTTGTTCCGACACTTTACGTTCTGAGAAGAAATCCCTGTATGGTCAACTTTGGTTTCATTCTTCCGGGATTGAGAAAATAGATTAGCAGCCAAGCATTGGGGTCGATTATGTCGACTAACACACCGCTCATATTTCTGGCTTTGTGCCTATGTTAGAAACAATTGTTACAATTATTAACTATTTGGGATGAAAGTATATTTCATAAGCAGTATGGATTTTGTTTCTTTGACAGAGTAAAGTAATATTTTCTTCCTTTTACGAGTTAAAAACTTCGATAGAAAAACAAATGTATTTCGAGCGGGCACTTTCCCTTAGACTGTAATTTATATCATTAGTTTGTCAGCCAAAGAACAAATACAAATATTTAGTGTACAAACAAAAATGGATTATTTTGGCTCTAGCATGAAATGAAGCCGGAAGTGAACTTTGATTGCAGCAACAATTCATTTGGCAGCTGCTGAAATATTAGATTTGGTGCCAGCAGCGAGAAAAGCAAGGTCACCAATGGTATGATCCATATCAGGAGAAGAGGTAACTTTGCTGATGGCTATAATTTTACAAAGAATGGCAACAAAGGAGACTGACAACAATCAGAGATGCAACAGCAGTAGCATCAATAACATCAAAACGAAATATCCACATGGCATGGGGATTATGGAAATTGAAGCAGTGAGATCGGAAACAATGGAAATGCAAGGATCAATAACAATGACAACAGCATGCTCAGCCAACTTTATTGTATTCTGAAGGATATCAAGAGGTGTAGGAGATTAAGTTTATCAAACTCGTGGCAAATGCATGTCAAGATTCTTGGTGGATAAAGAGAAAAAAAGTGAAGTAAAAATATTATACAGAACAAAATAGACAAACTATTTGACTTCACTACGATATTACAAGCCGACACTTTTAATGTGTATGATAAGAAATATTTAATGTGTGACATAATGATAGCGACAAAAATATCATGAAAGAAGTATTGAACAAATTACTTATTGAGAAACACGGATGATTTATGATTTCCACTCACATAATATTCATATAATGTGTCAAAGTCACAAAGGCATTCTACTATTGGACATGACGTGTGGACTTAAAAGTTTTGAAGTTCTGGGAGCTTATGTCTGTAGGTTATGTAAAATAGAAGGAATCAATGACTTGTTCCTTAAGGATTTAGTACTGAAAGTTTACACAAAGCCTCCAAACATTTCCCATCAACATTAAAAGTAAATACAATATCAACAAAAGCTAACGATTTCAATGCTCACAAATATTGTTCGAAATATTGGTCACCTCACAGCTTACGTATAAGTCCTTAAGCAAGCATCCAATTAGGAACATACGTTCTCTTAACAGATGATTGAAGGAATAAATCGTGTCAATAGACATTGCACAACTGGAAGTATATAAGAAAGAAAAGTGTATCGTCTGGAGGTCAGCCAATTGACATACAGACGTAAGAAGTTAAAGTGACCATGTGTTTCTTTGTATATGCACGCGCGCGTATATGTGTATGTGTTTGAAATGCCTGAAGTAATAGCAATCAATCCACCTTCAGCATTTCCCATTAATTTATTAACCTCTGAAAATGATTAACAGCCAAACCGATACTGGAACAAATACCATAAGGTTAATTTTGCCCGTCACTCTAACAATTAACGAGGGTAACGTTTTGTCCTCATTAAAAAAAATTGCATTAAATCAACTTTTATGTTGTCACAAAGCCTCACGATATATAATAGCTGTACAGTAAATTATAAGCCCCGTAATGCTACTTATTTTTTGACAGCTACCCCGTGAAGGATGGAGGGTATAATCGATCTATACAGGATTTGAAACCGAAATAATACGTTATTTAGGAACTCTTCAGTGTTTCTGTCACCTGATTCCTTTGTCATTTCACATTTGATAATACTTATTTTTCAGCTTTCTTTCACTCCATCACTTCTTCTCAATCATATGTCGACTATCACAAGTGTCTGTTAACCCATCCTCTTCCCTCATATCTATTTTTTTTTTGCTTGATTTCTGTGTTCCTTGTCTTTCTTTCTGTATTTCATTCATTTATTCTGTCTTCCCTTTTCCTATTTCATCTCTCTATCTTTGATACATTTTTGCTTCCTTTCTAACTACCATTTTATCTGAGAAGAAAGTAAAGAGTCTTAACTAAGTACTGCTTGCACACTAGGGTTTCAATCAGTTTTCTCCCTTAGAAAAATTGTAATAATGAATCTCTATAATGGGCACAAAGCCACACATTTGTTATACGGGTTGAACTCGATTATGCCAATTCTAAAACATGAGTAACATACGGATAAGCTAAAAGTTATAGTCAACCTTAGCGTGATTTGAATTCAGAATATAAAAAGGTAGACACCAAATAAACGAAGGGAAATAAATGATCAACTGGACTTGTAAAATAGCAGTCAAATATCTTTTAGATGACATTCCACTGTCTTGGATTAAACAGAATCGAACACTTTTAATACTGTAGTCACAGACACCCCTAAAACAGGCGAGAAGCTCACGATTGGTTTGCCATTGGTCATAGGTCTGTTTGATTAGAGATAAAATGAGGATAAACAACATAGGCTCAAGGCCTGAAATATGGGCGGTTGCAGAGTCAGTCGATTAAATCAGATCGGAGGGATAAATGTGAACTTGACTTCGGCGAGATTTAAACACAGACCTAAAACATCACACTAAATAAAGCAATGCATTTTCTTTGACATTAACCTTTCTACCAATTCACAGCCCTGCAGGTAGCAATTTTGGGACGAGGGGATTTGTCGATTATATCGAACCCAGTATTGGCTGTTATTTTATTTTATGGGCTAGAAGGGTAAAGGGTGAATGTTGGCTTCGACCGGTATCGAACCGACAACACAAAGAGCCTGACGAAATCCCGCACAGCATATCCAGTGCTCTAACGATGCTGCCAAATAACATCAATAACAATTTGCTAGCACCGTCCTTTAAAAATATATTTATTAATGGATTTATGTATTGTCACCAGGCAACACTATTTAAAATAGCGGAGGAGTAAGTTTTTAGCTCGGTACAGCTACTCATTTAATGTCAAACACTACGTTAAAGCATTGGAGGTCATAATTGACCTACATACGATTTGAAACCAAAATAGCACGTTGCTTATAAACTATAAACACCGCAGTGTTTCTGTCAACCGATTATTCTGTCATTCCTTTTTTTTTTTATTTATTACCATCTTTCAGCTTTCTCTATCACATCACTCCTTCTCTACACATCTTCTATCTATTCATCTCTTCTTTTGTCTTCATTTCTTTCCTTCCTTCCTTCTTTCTCTTTATTCTTATTCATCCCCCACCCCTATTCTATCCATTTTTGCTGTCTTTTTGCTTCCTTTGTAGCTTCCTTTCCTGCTTCCTTGGTTACTTCCTCTGCTTTCTCCCTTACATTTACTTTGCCTAATAATTCATTTCATTGTCCCCTTCCTCTCTACCACCAACTATTTCTCTCTTCTCTATTTCTCGTCCTGCCTCTCAGTTCTGTTCAAACAGCTTTCTATGCCGTAGCGTTTCAGCTATTTTTAAAAATTTATATATAAAATTTTCCTTGCTTCTATCTTATTTCCTTATCTCTTACTCCCACCATCAAAAACACTCACTCCCACTCTTCCCTATTCTGTTACCTTTCCCTTCGGCAATTATTTTCCTCTCCTTATTTACTTTCATTACTTTTATGTTATATATGCATACATACGCTCTCACTCTTTCACACACACACATATAGATATATGTACGCACACTTCTTGTATATGTCTTCGTGATTGCCTGCCTATCTTTTTGTCTGTCAGTCTGCATATGTGTACATACGCGTGTGCATACGTATGTCCACTTCAAATAAATAACAATAGCTGTATGTGAATGCGTGTGTCTGTCTGTGTGTGAGTTTGTGTGTATGTGTGTGTGTAAGAAATACATTACATTGGAGTCACAAAAACATTAAGTCATATATATATAGTTACTTTATAATCACATTTAATTTATAATATTTTGGTCTATAGATAAAAATTAATAAATATGAACGATTTAGTGAAAAAGACCAGTACTAACAGTCATGATCGTTGTATCTGATTGAAGAAGTTCTCGCTGAGCTCTTATGTACGTAATGGGTGCAATGATTTTATCGTAGTACACCTAGCACACCATCTTAATCTCTTGGTAAAAGAATGAAACTGAAGATATGAATATATACATATGCACGTGTGTGTGTGTGTGTGTGTGTGTGTGTGTGTGTGTGTGTGTGTGTGTGTGTGTATGTACGCATGTATAGACGGAGGAACGCGGAAACAAGATGGTGGTTTCATTCCGATATCAACAAGAAATCTGTCTATAATATTTTAAAAAATTTCTAAATACTTTTCTCTATTTTTCACCAAAACATGTAACTAGTAAAGCTTGTCAAAAGTTATATTTAGCATCGATTGATAACAGCCAATTCATGTATGATGTTGATAAAAAGAGAGTTTCCTAATTTACCATGCCAGTCACCTCAAAATCTGAACAAGAATCATAAGAATCATTGTGTAACAACGCAGTGGAACTTTAGCTTTGATATACATTTATATATATATATGTGTGTGTGTATGTTTACACATGTACATACACACATACATACATACATACATACATACATTCATATATATATGCATGAATGCGTATATATATATTATTATTATTATTATTATTATTATTATTATTATTATTATTATTATTATTATTATTATTATTATATATATACGTTTTTGGTTGGAAATCAATGAAAAGAGAAATTTTGTGGAACGTACGCAAAACATTTTGCAGAATTATATTTATGGGGGAATTGCTGATAATTTACACACGCTATCTCTCTCTCATGTAAGCTCTTACTTTCTCTCCCTCCTTGTGTGCATGTATATGTGTTTGTATATGTGTATGATTGTGTATGTTTGCGTATGTCTGTATGTGCGAGTTTTTCTTTTTTTTTTTGTAATATTTTTTGCAACTAAAAATATAATCAATGTACTGTTAAGTTAAGAGTATATAGGATGTGTTGTATGTTTGTCAAATGTAAAATAAACAAGATTATATTTCCGGACCTAAATATTTCGTGCAATCGACCTTATGATTGACTATAATCATCAACGGATTGAGAAGCTTTTCAATCTGCTGATATGTAATCCTGTTTACGTTATATTTGATAAGAGCATACACACATAAACACACATAAGCACACACACACACACACACACACACACACACACACACACATACACACACATACCCATACACACGCACACACACACACACACATAAGCGTAGATATTTATATTATTCTTCGATCTGTTTCCCTTTCAAAAGTTCTTTAACTTTCGATATTCTCTTAATTCTTTATATATTCCCTCTTCTCCGTGTCTCTCTATCTTACTCACTTAATCACTCCCTACCTCCCTACCTCCCTACCTCCCTCTTTCTTTCCTCCGTCAATCACTCCCTCCATCTCTCACCCCCTCACTTACAAACTTTCTTTCTGAGATTTCTTCCTCATAATCATTTCTCACTCAATCTTTATGATTCTTTTCTCTCGTATTTGACTGTTATATGAGTCATATAATTTATTACGTAGGAATATTTTTTTCAGATTTCAGAAAAGATTCACTCGGGCTCTTCACGAACAACCCGTTCTCCTCTACCTTCTTTAAATCATGATTTATCACTGGCACGAATATTAAAGGGTACAATGGGTTTTATTGATTCTAGTTACGTTCTAAATCAGACCTATTTGTTACACATATTACTTTAAAAAAAAACAACCTATCTATAGTGTCTTGCACTGAAACCTCC
>NC_142931.1:34692460-34729960 GCF_046866305.1 Octopus bimaculoides
AAAATTATTTGAGTGTCTGCATCTACAAGTATATAGCAGGCAGGGAATTCAACAAAATTCTTCTTGGTGTTTCTATTTCGACTCCTTGTGCACAGAGTTCAAACCCTGCCGCGGCCAGCTTTGCATTTCGTTATTTCGGGGCTGGCAAAATAGAACACTGCTGCAGTGTACTGGACTGGAGGGATTGTGAGTGGTTCAGGCAAAATGCCTTGTAGTATTTGGTCCTATTCTTGACATTCTATTTAATCCGTCAAACGGTTTAACAGCTCCACCTGATTCTTTGGTATTTTCAGTAGTGTCCCCTCACTTGCAAGTATTCTGGTCAAATCACCAGTTTTAGGATACCTTCCTCTCTTTTTTTTCACCAGTCTCAGATGCTTTGAAGGACTAAATAGATAAGAGCACTGCCAATCTGTCCTTGACGAAATGTTAAGATTTAAGACATATGCATCAACTGCTTGCATATTTAGCAACCCGAAACTCAGAGGAACGTTTCGAAAGCTTTAAAATGTAAAAATTGTTGGAATATTAATATCAATAATAATACTAATAGCGATTTCAAATTTTAGCAGAAGGCCAGTAAGTTCGGTACTTATTTTATCGACCCCAAAAGGTAAAGTCCACCTCGGTAGTATGTGAACTCAGAACGTAATGACGGACGAAATGCCTCCAAGTATTTTGCCTGGCGTGCTAATGTTTCTTTCAAATCACCGCCTTATATAATTATAATAATAATAATAATAATGATAATAATAATAATAATAATAATAATAATAATAATAATAATAATAATAATAATCCTTTCTATTATAGGCACAAGGCCTGAAATGTTGAACGGGATGGAGGTTCTAGTCGATTACTTCCATTCTAATCGTCGGTGGACTTTGAACTCAGAGCGTGTAGACGGGCAAAAAGACGCCAAGCATTTTGCCTGCATCTCAACATTTAACACAGAGGATTATACAGAGAAATACAATAAAGTATGATGTGATGAAGTCTTACATGAAGGCGTCTGTAAAAGAAAAAAACAATAAAATCTACGAAACACAAAATATCAAGCAAGAAAAAATCCCCAAAGGTGGAGAAACATCAGAGTGATGTTTGTGGAAATCCCACAAATTTATAGTTACCATGACCATTAGGGCAACTGCACTTTCTTCATTTGCATACTCCACTCGTAAAATACCACATTCACCTATCTTTCAACAAATTTGCTGGAAGGCAGCGACTCCCGCTCCACATCCACTTTCCTTTTGAAGTGAAACTTGAAAAATTTGAAAAGGACTTGGTTAAAGAGGAATATGTCTGTTTTCAGTCCTTTCAGTTATGTCCACCACACAGCCTATTTCGCCCAAATCATCAGACCGATGAAGACAGCCCATACAATTTAAATGTTCATCGAAGATAGTATTCCAATCGCCACGTAATACTAAACAACAGAACTTTACGAGGAAAACATTCAAAAGGGCTTAGGGATAGGTTTAGAGTTACATGAAAAAAATTCGGTTGCCTCTTCCCTGGTTGCACGACACGTGATTTCCTCATGTGTCCGAGGTGTAGGCAGCTACTACTCTGTATGCACTCGCTTTCGCTGCTGCTCATACTCAGGACCATGAATTTACGTCTTGGGTCCATGAATATGGACTCAAGACGTAAGTTCATGGGCCTGGGCATGAGCCACCTCCAAATCCAGTTCAAATTTTAGACGCACACACATCCTGTCCACTGAAGATAAGCGTAATGGCTCGTAATTCGTAAATTCTTGCTAGTGGGTTTCTGATTTAGGTACCAAGCCAATAATTTCGAAGGGGAAAGCTCAGTGGATACTGTTGTTTCTCGTGCGTAACTGGTGCCTTATTTTATTGCTACCGAAATGATGAAGTAAGAAGCTGACCCCAGCAGGGTTTGAATTCAGTACATAAAGTGATGGTAGAGTGTAAAAATGATAGTAGCTGTAGTCATATTGATCTTATTAATAGTATTGATGTTACTCTTTAATCTCAGTTAACCCTCATTAACCTAAGATCAAATACATTTCATTCAGCTTTTAAAATACACTCGGGTCCCACATATATCTCATGTCATTGGCTCTTATCTTCAATAAAGTCGCTTATCTTGTTCATGCTATTGTTGTTGTTGTTGTTGTTGTTGTTGTCATGTACGAATTGGTTGGTTGCTAAGGGCGTGACAGTGCTCGTTTGTATGTAGATGGTAGCTATATTAATTCCGATGATACAAAAGTGATAATGAAAATTCATTTATAGAAATATTAATATTTCTAAGTCTCTCGAAAGGAGACTACGGCAGCGGTACTGGATATTAATAGTTATCGTCAAGCCAGCATGGCAGTCCAAAATAAATAGGACCAATGCTGCGGTTGATTAGCTCCAAGAGGCCATCGCCTCTAGCTAGCTATGTGACACACGAATTTGTGTTCTTTATAACCTTCTGTCCATTATAACCATGTTGGCTTGCCGATAACTATTAATATCCAGTACCGCTGCCGTAGTCTTCTTTGGAGAGACTTAGAAATATTAATATTTCTACTTTTGAAAACCAGTGGATGTATTCCACTGAATTTAGGTAAATAACCCTTCGTACAGACGGTCAGTAGCGACGCCTGCTGGGTTCGGCTGCTCTACATTGATAAGACACAATACCACGAAACTAGTCTGTAGATGCCAGACCAGCAAGGGGAAGCCGCTGACCTCTCCTGTTCGAAGGTTATAATGGACACAAATTCGTGTGTCTCATAGCTAGCTAGAGGCGATGGCTTCTTGGAGCTAATCAACGGCAGCATTCGTCCTACTTTTTGGACTGCCATGTTGACTGGGTGATAACTATTAAAATTCATTTACATATATATGTATGTGAATATGTGTGTGTATATGTATGTATGCATGTGTACACGCACGCGCACACACTTTCTTCAGATTGTGGGTGATTGGAAGCACTAATGAGTCGGGACTGCAATGCTTATTGATACTGTCGGACAGGATGATATATGTGTGTGTGTGTGTGTGCGTGTGTGTAGTGTGTGTGCTTGTGTTTGTGTGTGTGTGTTTGTGTGTGTGTGTGTTAGTGTGTGTGACACCATTTTATAAAAATATTTTGTAAGTGTCGAATGTGTTTGGTATTTTGCAGATAAGAAAGTAAATTTTGAACGCAATAAAGCTGTAATAACAACAGAACAAGAGTGAGTGTTTACTCGTATAAAACGAAAAACAGTTGCCACAAGGCAACTACGAAATTAACGTTCTTGCCTGCAGTGCTCCAGCCTGGCCGCAGTCAATTGAATAAAACAATTAAGTCTTGTCAGTAAACAGGTCGTGGTTTGAAAGCGACGAAAATATGTTGACACAAATTAAATTTGGATGTTAAAGTGAATCTCACGGTTTTTGTGTTTTTAAATGGATTATAAACACCTTCCACGCTGCAAACGATTTTGTATATATAATATAATATAATATAATATAATATAATATAATATATATATATATATATATATATATATATATATATATATATATATATATATATATATATATATATATATATATATATATATTATATTATATTATATAATATAATATAATATATATATATATATATTGTATTATATTATATTATATATATATATATATATATATATATATATATATATATATATATACATACACACACACACACTTCTATATATATATATATATATATATATATATATATATATATATATATATATATATATATATATATATATATATATGTAAAGCAAATAAGTAACAAGGATGTCAAAGTATGAGTGCATCACGGCCGTTTCAGGCGGACCCATTTAATTGATTAATGAAAGTTTTACTTCAATTTGAAATTCACCACCATCTTCGGATGTATAATATAGGTTTTCAACATACAGGATACTTCATTTAGCAAATATTTCATAAGAACTAGAGAATAAACAAGTAGATGCTGCTATTATTGTAGCAGAATGAACTTAGAGAGAAAATACCCCAACTATAATATGGTGTCTCACCTTAAGTACCTAATTCAACTGAATCTTGATTATTTCTTATACATACATATACATATATACATATATACATACATACATACATACATATATATATATATATATATATATATATATATACATATATATATATATATATATATATATATATATATATATATATATATATATATATATATATATATATATATATATATATATATATATATATATATATATATATATATATATATATATATATATATATATATATATATATATATTATATGTATTTATTTTCTCCTAATTAATAAATAACTCGGACAAAATAAATTGGTTAATAGATACCAGGGTAGCAAAGATCACAAAATAGCTGTGGTGTAACTCCTGTTTATGAGGTAGAAACTCCTTGATATTTTGGGTACTTGAGTATATATACTAGTATATATACTCCATTCATTAAATTTATATATATATATATATATATATATATATGTGTGTGTGTGTGTGTGTGTGTATGTATATATATTAGAGGGCTTGGAAGTGATGTATAGGGATAATATATTATAAAAAATAATAAGGTACTCAGATATCTGGATGGTTGTGAATCTGTAAATGTACACCCATCCAGATATCTGAGTACCTTATTATTTTTTCTAATACACACACACACCCACACACACACACACACACACACACACACACACATATATTGCGTATGCGACTTTTACGTTCTCGGGCATTAACGTTATTCTTTTAGGGATAATAATATTCTTTTATATATATATATATATATATATATATGAGAGAGAGAGAGATAAAGAGATAGATAGGTATGCATGTAAGCATGCATGTATGTATATGTGTATGTATGTATGTATGTATGTATGTATATATGTATGTATGTAAATACGTATATCTCCTATGCCGTAGTATCCTTCTGCTCACAATGAAAGAAGCTTAGCGCCAATGAACTAAAGGATTTTTTAGTCCCTGTGTGGCTTATTCTACGACTTTCATTTCTGTCTTTCACAAAGCCGTAAGCCTCGTAAAGAGTATGTGACGCTTTCAGATCCCCAGGGGCAAATACGGTACGCCGTAACATTACTTTCAATCGTTTTCTGATCATTGCCTCGGTTTTTTTCAACTTGCATGGAACTTTTTCCTTATCTGCCTGTTATAACTATAATTTTGTACATTTATCATTCATCTATGCCCCTGTGACCATTCTTCTTCTTCTTCTTCTTCTTCTTCTTCTTCTTCTTCTTCTTCTTCTTCTTCTTCTTCTTCTTCTTCTTCTTCTTCTTCTTCTTCTTCTTCTTCTTCTTCTTCTTCTTCTTCTTCTTCTTCTTCTTCTTCTCCTCCTTCTCCTTCTTTTTAGCATTATTATTATTATTATTATTATTATTATTATGATTATTGCTATTTACTTTTAATGTGCATTTATGTATGTTACACTCACTTGCCGAGACACGCCTAGTCTCTTGGGGCGTGTGAAGGATAAGAGATGTTACAGTAAAGAAAGCTTGGGGAAAGGAAGTAGCGAAATAACTTCATGTAATACAACAGACATTTAAATGGATAGGGTTTTTCTAAGGATATCGGCAGCAGTTGTCGGTACAATCAATGAGATTTCTCTGAGATATGGATCTCCTGGGATCTTATCGAGATTTTTCTTACATCCCTTTGTTTTATCATCTCTTCCTTATTATTATTATTGTTGTTGTTGTTATTATTATTATTATTATTATTATTATTATTATTATTATTATTATTATTTATGCTTCAAAATTTCTGGCACAAAGGTTAGAGGTGAAACTTTCGGATCGTCGCAAGACGCACTGCAGCGACGGCGTGTGGCAAGCACGTTTTCCTTGATCAAGAGAGAAGTTAAGGAGTCTATTACATTGAACCCAGTGCTCAGTTTGTACTTAGTTTATTGACCCAGAAACAGTGAAAGGCAAAGTTGGACTCAGTGGAATTTGAACTCAGGAATGTAAGGAGCTGATAGAAAAGCCTGATAAGCACTGTATCCGACGTGCTAACGATTCCTCCACATAATAATAATAATAATAATATAGCTCATTCTGATGTAGAATTAGAATCGCAGCAAAATCACATACAAAAATCACTACTTTACACACACGCACGCACGCACACAGACATGCACACCCTCATAAAGATATGGGTGTGAATGTATATATGTGTGTTTGTCTGTGTTTGTGTGAAAGACAGTGCATAACGGTGTGTGCGCGTGCAGTGATTGTAGTGGTGGTGGTGGTGGTGGTGGTGGTGGTAGAAATGATGTGTGTAATAAAAGACACTTCGGTATCACTCTGAAGATGCAATACGGTAATCTTGCTGAAATAAAGATAGGAACAAGAGAAGATAAGTTTTGTACATGGCTCCAAGATGTCTGCAATGAAATGAGATGATAAGCTGCTTCCATGTTTTACATTGAATTTAGATTACAAAGGAAGGACTCATTTCAAAGTCTACGCAAGAAGAAGAATTTTAGGTTTTTATTCATTTTATGTCGCCAATTCAGAGGAAGACGGACAGCGCCCACTTAATACATTTCAGGTTTTCGGGGTTTGGCGGGAGAAAGGGTGTAATATGCCCTTACACCTGAAACTGGGCAAGGATGTTTGCGACAGTTTGAGCATAGCTAGAGATGCACCGAAGAACCAGATGGTTGTGGGGTTATTTTGTGAGCTTAGTGTCAAACGATTAGCATATGTAATCTCTAAGAGAGGTAGATCTAATTTGTACGCACACAAATACTTTTGCACATGCACACACACATATATATATACACACACCTATGTATACAGATACCTTTTTATCTTCAAAGCTGCACCATTCTGGAACGCCTACTTAGCATGTTTTTTCTCACATCTCTGGATAAATATCTGTTGAGCATCAATCAGAACTAACTGCACCAGTCCTACAAATGTTTTCAACACTCCCTCACACTGCACGCTATTACAAGTAAACAGACCAAGGAATCACTAGTTTAATTCAACAGAATATATGTTTCGATCTCACTACTCAAATTGTTACACACTTTCTATGTTTTACCTCATTGTTAGTGAAAGGGGGTGTAAATGATTTCGGCGGTGGCTTTATGTCCTTATTACTTTCGGAACAGTAAAGATACTACAAAATCATGTATTCCTGTTACACAATGAGGACGTTATAGATTACTGGTCTCCAAAGTTCCTGTGATACCTTCAGCCTATCTATCCAACCCTAAGTTATGCAAAACCGTTGTTTTACTCCATTAGCAAAACTTTAACCTCAAAGAAAATCTCACGACATTCCTAAACACTATCTATAACATTTTAGAGCGCCTAGACACTCCGAGTAGTAACCACTGTTATACGGATTTAGGCGTCATCAGATTAATTCGCTTTTGAATGAAATAATAGGCAAGCGACAACACAGTCCATATCGGTCAAATTAAGAAACATGAACAGTTTCTTAAAAACCTAAACTGAGGTATGCGTTCTTTTTGAGATGAGAGTAGAGATGAGTTTTTGTGTTTCGAAGAACAAAAAAATATAAAAACGATAAAAAATTAATGACAGAGTTGTTCTTTCTCTTTCTCCCTTTTCCTTAACTCTCTCCATTTTTCTGCCTACGGGTCTATACTTTAATGTCTGTACCGTTGATTGCCTATGAGTTTTCCGTTGGGTATTACAATCTACGGTATATCAGTCGCATTACAATCTACGGTATATCAAAGAAGCAACTGCAAATGCTCTTCTAAGACAAGAGCGCTGTTAATGAGGACGAATGAATGGCTTCAAGAAGTGAATAAAGGCGTCTCTAACAGATTTTAAAATTGTGATTGATTCCTAGGAGTTGCTTGCACAAGTATATTCTCACTTTGCCGCAATATATGAAAGCAAAAGACCTGCTACAAATGAAAATCCCAAAAGCTTGAGATACCTGTGCAGCAGTGCCGCACATGTCTGTAGTACCTTACACACGGGATAGGATGTTTTGCTCAGGCAGGCCTCATTAGTCTGCTGGCACCTCTCCTGGCCCAGCAGACTAGTCTAGACAAGATATAGAAGCCAATTCTGCGGCTTGACTATTTTTTATAAAGGTAAGCGAACAACGTACATATTTAAGTAAGTACCTTGCAAATACTGTACTACACAATAACAACTTTTGCTAGCCAAAGCGACAATGCTTCCTTGTTTGAATCTAAGCAGGACTGGGCATTTATTTATTCCCGAGGGTGAGTAGATGTGTGTATCTATGTATATATATGTGTATGCGTATAAGCATGGATGTGTTTGTATATTTTTCAGTGACACTCATACATCCCGGTAGAACCAACCATCTAATCGAATACCTCTATATAGCAGACATTAGGAAGTAATTGATCTACAGGTTCGGACCTTACGTTGTTAGTTTCTTTCGTAATGTAAACGTGTCCATTATAAATGATTTGCTCTTAATATAGTGTGATGTGTTAATCTAGCTATCAGGAGTAACTTAGGCAAACTCTCCTGCAATTCAAATGCGACTCTTCTGTTGAAAGCTAAATTTCGCATTCAATGCACTGGAGATCCTATCTATTGAGATTTTTGACTCGTGAAAAGCAAAACTGATTTAAAGTCAGCATCTGAAGAATAAAAAATAATCTGCCAGGGAGCTGTATCAGCAACCTGGTTTCAATTCCCCTTTGTAGTCACTGCCCTGCACTTAAGTTGTTATTGTGCTGGTGATAAGGGATTAGGGTTGCATGTTGAATGATTGATGTATTTTTCAGTTAAATCGTTTATCACATTTAAACATACACGTGAATACAGTTATCAACACATATGTACGTAAAGGTATATACTTTCAGATTATTGTGCGTGCGATGTGTATATACATACGTATACTCACACACACGCACCCACACACACACTCACACACACACACACACACATACATATGTATTTATGTATATATAGCTATATACATATACATATATATATATGTACATATATATCTGTATATATGTATATATATTTATGTGTGTATGCATGTATATCTGTGTGTATGTGTGTGCATATAAATACATTCATAATACATATATACATACATGCACACACACACACATAACCCCCCCCACACACACACACACATATAAACATATATATATATGGGTGTATGTGTGCGTGTGTGTGTGCATGTATGTATGTATATATGTGTATGAGTGTATGTGTATGTGTGCGTGTGTGTGCATGTATGTATGTATGTATATATATATATATATATATATACTTTATACACTCTCTCAGACACACACATGCGTGTTTATGTGTGCACAAAAAGGTACCTACACACTTGTGCGTCTATGTGCTTGCATGTACTTGTTTTTCTTTCTTAGTTATTTTGTGCCTATTCAGCTGATTGCTTATAAACGTGATGTGACTGCATTTATATTTGTGCACACCCCTTACACGATAAACATTCACAGATACAAACAAACACGTATTCACACACACACACTTGCGCAACCGCAGGCACACTCGCATACATACACATACAGATTAAAGTGAAGATTAGATGATATGTCTCTTTTGCCATTTTACATAAACCAAATTTACATAGCAACACAAAAACACATTTAGAAACATACACGTTTTCAGGCGAGTGTGTTTGTGTGTGTAAGCATGTTTTTATGTATGTGTGAGTCTTTTTATTTGTGTGTTTTACGTATATATGTGTATTCGTGTGTGCATAATTGGGCAGTAAGCATGTGATCGTTTCTTGTCTCTTCAGTGTAGATCCAATAACGAGAATCCACAGCCGATAAATAGTTGTAAAATCGAAGTACATATTTGCCGATCTGATACACTTCCTATATCGAATTGCAACTGCTGTCTGTTCATGTGAAGACAAGTGGAAATAAATCTTTCTCCCCGTCGGCAAGATCTATTGCAATCATTAGTAATACGATGGCGTTTGAAGAAAACATTCGTCTATCATGAACAGCAGGCTAGTCGGTTGTGATGTGACCGTGTGGCGGTAATAATATCTTTGGTGTTACTTAGTGGTGGTGATTATACTACTACTACTACTACTACTTGTAGTAGTAATAGTAGTAGTAGTAGTAACAGCAGCAGTAGTAGTAGCAGCAACAGTGGTATTAGTGATGGTGGGTTTGGTGCTGATGGTTGTATTAGTCAACGTGATTAGTAGTGTTTTTGTCGTTCAATCTCAGGTCAATCCTGATTGAGCAGATATATGATCAATGGCGTTCAAACTGTAACAACCGCTTGTCTGGCAGTGTCTTCTAAAGCCCACTTTATCTAATATGTTATTTCCTATGTGATCTGGGGAAGCTGAATCCAGTATCATTAAGCAGTTTCCAGAAACCAGATAGAAGCTCCTCACTGGTCATGATGGTGTTAGTGGTTAACGTGACAACGTTCTTGAATAGCCCTAGGTCAAAGGTGCTCAACCTGTGGCAATGACCGTCTCATGTTTTTCTACCAAAGCATAGTGAACTATATTATCCAATGTGTCTTCTTTTAAGAAAATACAGTGTGATTGGGAAGGTAGGCTGTAATTTCTTAGTAGTCGACCAAATACATAGAACTCCATTGTTAGTTTGATTGAATGTCATTTTGCATAGTCTAGTGGTTAAGGTGTTTGACTCACGATTGTTAGGCCGTGGTGTCACTTTCTGGACCGGGTAACGTATTTCATCCTTCATTTGATATGGCTTACAACAGTTTGGTTAGATTTGTTGAGTACTAGCTATGTGTGGCGCAGCTCTCTTTTACCCATCCTGCTACATCCTGAATGTTCTGCTGACGTAAAAGATTTGGGCGTGAGGTTAGAGAGTGTCTGTGACAACACAGGTACTTAAAGGTTTCAGAAAAAGCATGGCACACGTTAGAAAGCTCTACTCGATCACGAATGAAGGCTAGCTGTACTTCGGTCTGTTGCTATTTTTTGTCTGTGTAATCCTGAGTTTATTGTTGTCTATATCAGATAAGTACCTAACTGAGAATACCTACCATCAAAGATATTCAAAACGTGACCAACCCATTTTGTACATCTAGAATTACTTTGTTGAATGTGCTATTAGTTTTGTAACCAATGTGTGATTCGAGTGCGATTTTGGTTACTATTACTAGCAAGTCAAGTTTTAACGTAGAAGCTTCATTGCTGGCTGGTAGTGATGAAATTATTGGTGGAGGTAATCCTGATGATATTGCTAATAGTAATGATAGACATGGTGGTATCGGAGGTAATATTAGTAGTGATGGTAATGTCAATGCCGTGGTAGTTATGGCAATGGTTTGATGCAGATTAATTTGGACTGTAGTATTGCTCATGCTGGTGTAATTGTTGTTCTTTAGTTCTGATCGGGTAGATCTTTGATTAAAGATAACATAGCCACGGTAGCTTTTTAATGTCGAGGAATTTGATGTTCGTTGTCTCCTGCCTTTTTAAGACTGTATGCGTTATTTGAGCGAGTTTTGGCTGCTATTTCTAGAAACTCATTAACAGGTTTGCTACTCTTTCACAAGGTCTTGAGTCCAGTAATAGAGTATGACCCACGATTAAAACATTTCTGGTGTAAAATACCAAAACTTTTGGTGATATCTGTAACCTCATTGGTTTAAAATATATTCTACATATTCATGATAGCAGAGCTGTATTTCTCAACCATAGACCACTATGGTTTCTTATAGACCCCTTTCATTCCTATTTTATTTGGATAGACCCTTCTAGACAATCGATGGTTAACAAAATCATATTTTTATAAATAGATATTATTAGAAATTGTATTAAAGATTGTTAAACCTTGCAACAAATTTATTGCAGATGTGAACTTCGATTGAGAACCACTGTAATAGAGAATAGTTTTGAGCTATATTTGCCTGCTATTTCTAGTATGCCTAATGACTGTATGACGGTGCGCACAGAGGAGGTACTATTAGTTTTGGAGACAGCTACGGTGGTGGAGGTGGTGAGTGTAGTTATGATGACAAGGGTAAAGGAATTCTAATGACAGTGGCAGTGGTAGTAGTAGATGTGTTGATGGGAGTGGTGAAAGGAGTAGCAGTGATATTGACAGGGGTTGTAATAGAGGAGATGATGGGGGGGGGGGAAATTACTTTAGTGGCGGAGGTGGTAGCATTGACCATGTTAAGGCTAGTGATGGTGTCAATGATATTGATGATGACATTCATGGAGAGGAGGCCTATTAATGTTTATGATGGTGGTGGTAGGGGGACTTTTAACAGTACAAACAGCGGTTCGAGGGGTGTTATTGTTCTCAACAGAAGGCAGCGAGCAGGCAGAATCGTTAACGCGCTGGACGAAATGCTTAACGGTATTTCGCCCGTCGCTACGTTCTGAGTTCAAATTCCGCCGAGGCCGATTTTGCTTTTCATCCTTTCGGGGACGATAAAATGAGTTCCAGTCGAAAACTGGGGTCAATGTGATCGACTTGTCCCCTCCCGGGAAATTGCTGCCATTGTGGCAAAATTGGAAACCGTTATTGTTCTCAACAGAGCTAAGTATGGTCTGACTGCGAGTAATAGATATTGCGATGATGACAGCAGTAATGTGAATAGCAGTGATAATATGAGTGGTGTGAAGGCACATGCCCTAGTGGTTAGAGCAACGGACTCGCGGTCGAGGGATGGCGGATTCGAATCTCAGACCGGGCAACGTGTGTGTGTTTATGAGCGAAACACCTAAACTCCACGCGACTCTGGCAGAAGGTAATGGCGAGCTTTTGCTGACTCTTTCGCCACAACTTTCTCTCACTCATTCCTCCTGCATCTCATCCAGGTGGGGAACGTATACACCAATGAAACCGGGAAACCGGCCCTTATCAGAAAGGCATGGCTCGAGAAGGAACAACCAACAACAGAAATTGTAGCTCTTCTTATTGTTGTTTACCACCCCTCTATGTCAGCACTGAGCGTTCCACAGGAAATTAACTTGTGTGTTAGGACAATCAGAAATTGCCCTAACACATTATTTAATGTGCTTTATCTTTATCATCTAATGTGCCTTATAATTTTATTTAATGTGCTATATCTTTTTATTTAATGTGCTTTTTCTTTTTTCAAGACGGTAAAGTGTTTTCAAAGAGAGATTTGACTGCTATTTCTAGTGTATGAAACAACCCAACTCGTTTAGGCGTCTGTGATGCTTTTAAACGGACGAATGTTTTGGGGACAGATAATGTTTGTGATATAGATAGATGATGTGGCGTTAATAATGCAGATATTTTTTATATCATAATATTGGTGTTGTGCTGCCAGTTGAGTTAATGTTTTCTGTATCGTTCCTTATGTACCAGGTCGTAGAGCACCAAATAAGGTAACATACCGGATTTTAAATACCCATCTGTTTTAGTTATTTCTTTTAGCGTAGAGATTTCGGAAATCCCTAAATCGTCCAACGTTTTGTTGATATATTGGTGCTCCTGATAAGACTGTTCCCACGTTGGTATTGAGACTTAAAGTATGATTTTGCTATGGATGCTTCTAGCAATTAGGTAGCCAATGCATTGGTGGAATTGATAATCTGTATTTGTATGCTTGTTGCATCAAAATGCATTCCCTTACTCTGTTAGACATATACGAGTTATATGTACATAAGTCAGTGGGAGTTCTTCGACCAGTTAGAAATAGACAACAGATTTTCTTGAAGCCAGACATTACTGTCTTTAAAGAAGGGGAGTCAAGTAATATAGTTCTAGACATACTATGTCTGGAAAAATAGAAATATAATATGGTCACTGCTGGAATGCTCATGATCAAAAGTATGCACAATCAGGGTTGTCCATCAACAACAATAATTTATAGTATAAGATCCTAATAAATATAACAAGATAATTACCAAATTGGCAGTGTTTGAAAATCGGGATATTTCTAGTTCCATCAAAAGAAATCACTGAACATGCATGCGTTTCAACAAAGGGTTGACATTGGTTTATTTTGATGGTCTACGTGTAAACATAAAAGTAAAAGAGACATAAAAATAAGGATTTAAGAGTAATAAATTAGTTTCCAAAAATCAAAGTAGTTTGCAGTTTCCTCCCGCTGGCAACCTTTTACTCTATTGTTCATTCCTTAAGTATTGTAGTATTTGTGAATTCTTAGTTACAGGCACAATATTTAGAGAAGATTGATTAGTCATGTGAATTCGTTGAACTAACGTTAATTTAATCTAATCATATTCACTCAGGATGTATTTAAATCAAAGTCAAGCGCTGTTTGAACTCAAAATGCAGCGGCCAATGTGTAGAACTTACAAGCTGATGCTAAAACATTTGTGAATTCATATTCTCTGCATTCATTTTATTCTTTGAAGGAGACAGAAATATGTGGGATTTTGATTTTGGCTAGCAGATTTTCCAACTTTTTAGCGTATATTTTTAAAAGCCTGCTATTTCTAACATGGTTCTTAAAAACATATAGTCAAAGAAATCACACCTTGTGCAATACACGTCTTTGATTGGTATTTAAATTTTGTTGTCATTAAATATATACAGACACTCGTACCGTGACTGGAGTATTTCAATCATTGAAACCAAACAACATATCTATTCTACACTTATTTTGTTCACAGCTGAATATATTTTAACTACAATTCACAAAAAAAAAAAAAAGGAATCGATAATACCAGCCCATAATATATAATAGTTTATGCACGAAGGCAACTCAGTACAATTTTCTAAATTGATGACCTGAAAGTAATAACATTGTGAATTTCTGTAATAATATTATAGTGCAACCGAATGTTAGGTGGTGCAATTGCTTTAAAGTCATCGACTGGCATTGATTAAAGACAGACGAGCTTTAAAATTGATCTGATCCTGTCCAGACTTTTGTGTAGGTCCTTGGAATGAAAGCCAGAGAATGTTTCAAAATGGTTTCTACGTTAAGTCACTAAAAGATTAATAAAAATGGCCGTTCAGCACTGAATAGCAGATATAAATGAATGTCTGTCAAGTAAAACATTTTGGGAGCTTTCAGAGATATTTGGCATAAGTCAGCTGCACTTACATCAAGTAGGGAAGGAAATATAAATTAATCAAACGAAGTCACTGAGTAGAAAAAAAAATAGACAACAACAAAGCATCAAAGGTTTACATTTTGGTTGTCTGTCCTTTCACTTCAAATGAATGGATTTTTTTTATGATCAATTACTGATGTGTGAGAAAAAGTAGCTTTAATGCAACACTGCAAAGCAATTGCGTGCTAGGATATCATTTCACCAGTACTGCACTGCCGATATCAAAGCGAAGAATTCATTAGCTAAAAAAAAATTAACGAAATAATAAAATGAAATAAATAAAATGTGCTTAGTGTCTGGAGGAATTCCTTTACCATTGCACATCATGAGCTGTTGTTGCCTGGTCAGTGACAGGATGTGACTATAGTATATCGTATTTCATCGAATTATTTCGCTACGTATTATAAAACCGTTTTCTTTTATAATGTAGCCCTATTACTCAGCGAATTATCGAAACAAGTTTAATCTATTTAGATTGTCAGATCGTTAGGCCATTGGACAAGATATCTTATGGTAAATTTTCGGTTGTATGCATACTGAGTTCAAATCTCACCAGTAAATTGTTTTATCGACCTAGGAAGGATTAAATACAAAGTTTAACTCGATTGGAATTGAACTTGAAATATAAACATCGGGAAAAAAGACCACAATATATTTTTTCTGATGCTCTATCGATTCTGACAACTCATCTATAATAATAATAAGAATCTTTTCTACTATAGGCAGCCCAAGGTCTGACATTTTGGGGGAGAGACCTACTCGAGTACAGTAACCATTGTACCCAACTCAAATTTATCTTATTGCCCAGCAAAACGATGACAAACAAAGTTGACTTTGGCGCAATTTTCTGAGCGGACAACTCAGAACTTAAAGAGAGACGAAATGCTGCGAACTATTTTGTCCGGTTTGCTAATGATTGTGGAAGCTCGCCGCCTTAATAATAATAATAATAATAATAATAATAATAATAACAACAACAACTGCTACTACTATTGTTTCGAAATTTAGCACAGGGTCTGCAGTTTTGAGTGGAGATGGCTAGTCAGTCTCATTGACCTCAGTAGTTGACTGGCACTTTAATTTATCGACACCCGAGGGATGAAAAAGAAAAGCTGATCCGGGCAATATTCGAACTTCAAGCGTAAAAATCCGAAACAATTACTATAAAGCCTATTTCCGATGCTGTAACGATTATGATTCTAATTTAGAACTACAAGGCCAACAATGTTTTGAGTGGAGTGAGATAGAGATAGTCGATCACCTCGAACCCATTTCTTAAGTAATACTATATTTTTATGTAGCCCGAAAAGAAGAAAAAGTTGATCTTGGTCGGATTTGAAACGCAGATAAAGATCCGGAACAAATGATGTAATGTATTTTATTAAAACGCTCAAACGTTTTTGCCTATCCATCTTCCCAATAACAACAAGAGCAACAATAATACAAATCTGAACCTACTTAAAATATATTGAATGTTCATTCCGTAAATAATGAATAAAATACACAATGCGGCCATGAATAAATTCATAAATTCATTAAGGTGGAAAATAATATCGCGTGAATTTGAAGCAAACTTCTAAAACATCTTCAATTTTTTGAAACAATTGATGAGAAGTTAATTATGCTTGAAACTTATTTCAGCAAAGATCTGGCTGGAAAATATATATTCCGAATTTTTAGAAAATCATGTGCATGGGATAAATAATTAGCCATGTATAATAATATCTGATACTGCATAATATGCTTGTTTATTTTGGATGAGTGGGCACAATATCGTTTTACACACTGTAAGATAAAACTCCAACTCCAAGAAACCTAGCATATAATTGTTGTTTCAAAGGCAGGGGATATAAACATGTTTCTAGAAAAATTTATTATGGAAATAGATTTTAATGTATCTTGCATATAGAAGTAACTGGTATTATTATTTACTGAAAAGAAGAAAAAAATAACAACAATAATTTGGTTTATTACCACTCTATAAGATGTGTTATTGATTTCTAGTTTCAAGACGATGCCACGAATTTAGAGGGAGCTAACCACAAAGATGTAAGACAAAACAGAAAGAAAAAAAAAACAATACTTGAGAGGAATTTAATTTCCGAATATTAAGGGTCGTAACTAAATACCGTGAGCCATTTTGTATTGCATTTAACCTATCCTGTCAAACCAAAGTTGCTGTTATATATATTACCATAATAGCAAACCTAACAATGTCATTCTTACCGAGCAATATCAATAGTCTATGACGTAAGGATAAAAAGCGAAGACGACCTTAGTGATATTGTAACTCAGAAGGTGAGAGCATGATTGAACACCAGTAGCCATTTTGCTCAACTCAATCTATCAAGCCGATATTTTTCTTGGAAAGAATATCTTTAAAACAGAGAATATACACTCAGGGATGACTGTGATTAAAACGCAACTACGTGGTTTTGGTTCAGTCCCACTGCGTGGCAACTTGGTTAAGTGACTTCTACTACAGCCACAGACCAATTAATGCCTTGTGAAGGAATTTGTTAGACGGAAGCTTAGATAGAAGTTCGATAGAACCCCGTAATATGTGTGTGCGTGCATCCTTAATAGATCAGTGTTATACTACTTGTTAAGAGCCATACCAATCAGTATATATATATATATATATATATATATATATATATATATATATATATATATATATATATATATATATATATACACACACCCACACACACACACACACATATATATATATACATATATATATATATATATATATATATATATATATATATATATATGTATACGTATATATATATATATATATATATATATATATATATATATATATATATATATATATATATATATATATATATATAAATATATATATATATATATATATATATATATATATATATATATATATATATATATATATATATATATATATATATATATATATATACATACTGTTTAATATTCTTAATAGGCAGTACAGCACTGATCTGTTAAGGGAGTAAAAGATAATATTATAATAAAACCCACAAAAAGTCTTGCGAACTACAGCTACCCATGGTCTCCTGGTCGAAATATCAATAATAATGATCAATTTATTTCGCCATTTATGAAACTGGTAAAAACTGGAAAAGTTTTTAGTAACTGAGTTCGACGCAATTGATATTAGAATGAGACATATTTTGGTGAATATGAAGATGTGATGCTTATTTCTTCCCATAGACCAGTATCACTGGAAGAGAACTGAACTAGCTTCGATTAGGAAATGCTAACAACATGTCGCTCTCGACTTCAAGGCAGCTTGCTGACTGCTGGCAATTTCATCGTCGGTATGATTATCAATGGAATACTATAGATGAAATGACTAATGACACAGAGCCAACGAGGGAAATTCTGTTGTTTCTTTAACCTGCTAGAAATAGCTTCACAATCTGTCTCAAATTTCAGACAACTGTACGAAATGGGAAAAGTATAAATTGAGCAATACAGTCCCAAGCATACGTCTTCAAGATGAGACAGTCACGTTAGAAACACCTTTGGTTATGCGTCAACTTGATCAAGAACACCGTATGGTTAAACAACAAAAGCAATGCATAGCAAACAATGGAAAGAGAAAGAAAAACAATTAATTATTGTGCTTTGGAAGTTACACGATCAGTCGGTGATATAAATCATTATTACCTCCCGAAACCAGCCATGTTGAACAAAACTCAGAGTAATTCAGGCAAAAGAATAACTCGGGTAGAATTTGTCTTTAGTATTTTTACATCAAATAACCATTTGAACATTTTGCAGTAGTCTCACTGTTTATATTGGTAGACTGCAACTGCCACTGATATTTTGTTTTACAGCATCTGAGAGATGCATCGCTTTGCTATCGAAGCAACAGACTACAGGGAAAAACTGCAAAAACTCCGAATCTTCCTATAGTAATCATGAAATTCTGAATTCTGTCCAGGTACACAATTTTATTCCACAATGTTAAATGTAATCGTGTATGCTCATATGCATACAACACATAGTAATGTAAGCGCTAATATGTCCAATATGAAGAGTACCCCCACTTTAATTAACCAAATGACAACAATATTTAAGAGAGTTAAATATTTCTGAACAATGCATTACTCAACCAAAGGGACGTGGGCCAACTAAAAATTAGTCACTTTATTGTTGAATGACGTGATAGATCTGAGTGACAAATAAAAACTTAGCATAGTGTTTTAGCATTAATTTTTATTTCTAGTTTTGGTTCGAGCAATGTGCCAACACGATATTGCTATAATCCAGACATAAATTTTTATTGCATCCCTGTCAGAATATAAATTGCCTCGATATTACGCAGTTGGTATTCATACATACATTCATACACACACACACACACACACACACCCACACACACACACACACACACACACACACACACATATAGTTATACACATTAACATACACATTTATACATATAGAAATACAGATATATATATGTTTATGTATGCATAAATATATACATACACTTGCGTACACATATAAATACACACGCAAACACACATACACACACATATATATATCCTGCGCCTGTATGAGTGTCTTTCCATACGTGCGTATGAGTGCGTGCAAATGTGTGCGATACCACAAACAGTGATGCGAACGGGAAAGAGAAAACAAGGTACTCAATATAAGACTGCGAGTTCCACGTTATCCACAAGCAGACTCACGTATAGGTATGTTGTATACATTCATAAATATGTGTTTGTGTATGGGTATATATATATATATATATATATATATATATATATATATATATATATATATATATATATATATATATATATATAACACCTAAAGCTCCACGAGGTTCCGGCAGAGGATGGTGGCGAACCCTGCTGTATTCTTCCACCACAACTTTCTCTCACTCTTACTTCCTGTTTCTGTTGTGCCTGTAATTCAAAGGGTCAGCCTTGTCACACTGTGTCACGCTGAATATCCCCGAGAAGTACGTTTAGGGTACACGTGTCTGTGGAGTGCTCAGCCACTTGCACGGTAATTTCACGAGCAGGCTGTTCCGTTGATCGGATCAAATGGAACCCTCGATGTCGTAAGCGACGCAGTGCCAACACAACACCCCCCACACATATACATATATATATATATATATATATATATATATATATATATATATATATATATATATACATATATATATATATATATATATATATATATATATATATATATATATATATATGTATGTATTCATATACAAACACACATTTATACACACATAAGGATATACTCTTTACTTTTTATTCTTTTACTATATAACTATATATGTATATACGTACACATAGATGCATATTGCATTCACGCACACTTCATGTATATTCTTTACATACTTATAGACCAAATACTCAACAATGAATGAACGTATTAGATTTGGTTGGATGTCAATGTCTTGTAGATAATAGTAGATGACTACAGTGTTAGGCTGTATCAGATAGGTTGCTGACACTGAAATCTTGTGTTTTCTTTTCAGTGAGCTACGCCATAAAATATTGATCGTCTAAGATAGAAGATAAATCTCTGGTGTACAACATTCCAACGAACTAGTATTAGTGGCTGGTGAGAAGTTGATATGTATCTAAATGCAAAAGACTTCATCTGTTGATAGCCTTTTTCTTGTGTTTGTTAATATGAGGGAGAGCTGGGAAATAAAATAGTTAAGAAGCC
Source organism: Octopus bimaculoides (assembly GCF_046866305.1). Lineage (NCBI taxonomy): Eukaryota > Metazoa > Mollusca > Cephalopoda > Octopoda > Octopodidae > Octopus > Octopus bimaculoides. The sequence goes on from NC_142931.1 coordinate 34,713,246, forward strand.
TAGTCGGAAGAATAACCATATTGTTACGCACGGAGAGAATGTACAAGAGCAAGGTAGATATGCTAAGTGTAAAAAAGAGTGAGAGAGAATGAGATAGATAGAAAGAAAAGAAAAGACATAGCGGGGAAATAAGAAAACGATAGAAAACTGTAACTAAGCGAAAACAATATAATTAAAATGCAAAGTAGAGAAAATATACTGAACGAAATAGCAAAAGCGTGTTCCCTTGTGTCATTGAAATCGATTGTGTAATAAAGAAAGTTAAAATAGATTACTGCAATTGTTTTTCTCAGTCGGGACTACGTTCACCATATTGTCCCGAAGTTTGACTGTTTATTAATGAAATGAGAGGAGAAAGTCTCCAGTGGAGCAAATGACATAAATAAGGCTCCTCTCATTCCGAAACCTCATGTATTAAATATCTCATTAATTTCAGTGTATATAATATAGATAATTACATTTAGGTTTGCTCGCGCACGTACACACACAGACAAATATACACACGCGCGCATGCGCGTGAACACAGATGTATGTATATACATATATATGCATGCACACATGTATGTAGAGATATAGACAAGTACATATACATGTCTGTACATACATATATGTATATATATACACGCATATATATGTATATACATATATACATACGCACACACGTTTATATATTTATCTTTGTGTGTATATGTGTGTATGTATGCATATATATATATTTATATATAGATATAAATATAAATATATATATACATGTACATATATATTTCATATATATACGCAAGCATAAGACATGTATATGAATACATTATATAGATACAAGCGTGCGCACGCACATGTATATATATATGTATACATATATACCTGTATCTATACATACGTATGTGTATATATATATATATATATATATATATATATATATATATATATATATATATATATATATATATATATATATATATATATATATACTATATATATATATATATATACATATATATATATACACACACACACACACATATATATATATATATTTATAAACGATCTATACACAGCACACATATATTTTCGCTTGTATTCATCTATAAACTTCATGAATATATTCTTTATGATTTGAAACATGTAATTGACATAAAATACTCGCACATATTTCAGAATATACTGAGGGAACTGGGAATGAAATTAAGAAAGTTTAAATATTGTCCGCCACTGAAATTATTATTCCTTGGTTGAACAGGATATAAGAAAGGGAAATGTTTGTTCAAGTGAAATAGCGAGTAAAAGTAATATATTAAACCGTGTCAACGTTGGCTTGCTGAAATCTTTTATTTTAGTGATATCATTTTCTAAATTGATAAGTTTTCTCTCTTTTGTATGAATGAAATGGTTTTAAACAGACTTTACTGATATTATTTACATTATTTACATTTGACAGATATTTATCCTCATCTTGTTTGTTGTTAACACAACGTTTCGGTTGATATACTCTCCAGCCTTCATCAGGCGTCTTGGAGAAATTTAGAACCTGGCTTATCATTCCTAATGTATCTTAACCACTGTGGGCAATTATGGAGTGAATTTTAGCGCTTATAAATCTAATTGATATCTTTTTATCCTTCCTTAATAACGGTTCCCATATGCGATTCATATCTGCACTCGGTCTGCTTACGAGGTTGTTTTTTACTGCTACATAATTTATGGATCCCAGAAGGATGAAATACAAAGTCCACCTCGGCGGAATTTAAATTCAGAATGTAGCGACGGGCGAAATACCGCTAAGCATTTCGTCCAACGTGCTAACGATTCTGCCAGGTCGCAGCCTTAGATAATAATAATAATAATAATAATAATTATAATAATGATGATGGTGATGATGATGATGATGATGATGATGATGATGATGATGATGATGATGATGATGGTGGTGGTGGTGGTGGTGGTGGTGGTGATGATGATGGTGATGATGATGATGATGATGATGATGATGATGATGGTGATGATGATGAAGATTATGATGATGATGATGATGATGATGATGATGATGATGTTTAATGACCAATAATTATATGTAGAATTTGAAATGGGTGGAGGACAAATAACAAATACATCATCAAAGCACAGTTATTCCTTTTGCACTTGAATTTCTGTTGCGGGCGTGCAAGAGTGGCACAGCAGAACTGATTGACGTGTTAGAAATAGCGAATAAATGTCCAATAAATTATGCTGCAAGATTTATGTAATAGTGGCTTGGCCAGAAGAAAATGACCAGCGTCTAGTCTACTTCTTCGGGGTTTTTCTTACTCTGATGGAGAGAAGCTCGGAATTTATTTCCAGGGCTGACTCACAATTTTGTAACAGCAAAGTACGATAAAGACATCCAAGGCACCAAAGAAGGGTCAATTTAGACAACATAATACTAGATGTACAAAACGACAGAACGATCACGTGTGGAATGCCTTTAATTATAGCTTTGACTGATCAAGGCTACAGCAACATAATTAACTTTAAATTTTGTTCACACATGCTAATTGATTTATGGGATTTCTTCATGTGTCAGTACTTACACACACGCACACACACACACGCACACAGCACGTGTTAGCAAATAATTCGCAGAATTTATAAACTAGTCACAAACTCTTCTGAGATTCATTAATCTGGGATAGTTTTGCTGAGAAGACACAACGATGTCTAAACCGCAGTTTTCCCAAAGTCCCCTAAGATATCAATTGCATGCAATATGAACAGATATTTTTCTAAAAAGTGAAGTTCTTTTGCTTTGAGCCAATACAACAGCGATTAGGATATTCACGTCCGAATCTGCTGGGACGAATTAAGAATGAACATTTAAATCACCGTTTTATTTCTCGCTCTTAAGCTTACACATGGCGATGTAATATTCTTACCGATTCTTTTGTAACAGCCAAAGTTGTTCGGAGCCTTTGTCATTGATAGATGCTTATCCCACAAATAAAAATAATACAGAAAGTATTAACAACAACAACCTGCACAAGTACTTGCAGTCGTCTGCACTGCAAGAATTGTAAAATTTTTCGAAGCGTTCAGAGCTACGCCTAATAGAGTGAACACTGAAAAAAACCTTTAAGGAGTTGTCCACTTCGAAAGAATGAAATAACAATGTGAGAATAACATTGGTGAGTAAAGCTTGTGGATAACCTAGAAAAGATAGCATCAATGTATCAACCGATCTATGAGATGTTATACACTGCTGAAAGTATCGACTATAGTAAAAAGTATCGTCTATAAAATTCCACAACCGGACATTCTAGGTTTACCTTATTCATGTATATACTGCAATGTGCTTCTAAATATTTGCCTCATTCTAAACCTACAGATATGTAACTATCTATCTGTTATGGATGCTATTAGCGTACGTTTGTACATATTTGTCACATTTATTGAATTCTGTATTCTATTAAATACTTGTACACACAATATCGGATTACCTTTCTACCAACCGAGAAAAAAAAAATGTATATATATATATATATATATATATATATATATATATATATATATGCATATGTATCTTTTAAATATGACTATCTATCTATCTATCTATCTATCTATCTATCTATCTATCTATCTGTCTGTCTGTCTGTCTGTTTGTCTGTCTGTCTATCTATCTATCTATCTATCTATCTATCTATCTATTTATATTTCTATCTATCTCTCTGTCTGTTTGTCTGTCTGTCTATCTATCTTTCTATCGTTGTATCTTTATGCACGTCAGATTACCAGACTATCTGTCAGTTAGATTGTATACGTACTCAATCATTTATTGCCCTCATATATGTGTATATCCTTCAGAAATTTTATTTGCTACTTCGATGTTAATGTTAGCTTCTTCACACCCTGGCAACGTGCCAACATGTATAAATCACACCGAAACGAAATCGCCTCCACCTCAGGGTCATGTTACCACATTATTACACAAATTTTACCATTCTGTATCTTCCCCTCATACTTTCACTCTCTCTCTCTCTCTCACTTTCTGTATGCGCATGTATATATATATATGGATATATATGTGTGTGTGTGTGCGTGTATATATATAAATATACATTCATATATACATGTATGAAAGTATATGCGCATACACCTGCACATGTATAACGTATAAAAATATGTATAAATATATATGCACAATACTATATTTAAAGAGCGATATCTATTTACATATAAATATACACACATTCATTTATATATATATATATATATATATATATATATATATATATATATATATATATATATATATATATATATATATATATAAACATGCATACATATATATTGTGCTTATGTGTTTGTGTATCTTTTCAACTTCAGTCATTGAACTGCGGTCTTGCTGGAGCACCTCCTTGAAGAGTTTAATTGAGAGACACGCCACTAATAGTTATTTGTAAATTTGTCGGTTTCTTTTTCAAAAGAGCTAAATTATTAGGGTTTAAACGAATAAACAGCGATTGTCATTCGGTGGTGTGGCAAAAAGAAAGCAACATATTGAAAAACACACATACCTGCATACGTGTGTGTGTGTGTGTGTGTGTGTGTGTGTGTGTGTGTGTGTGTGTGTGTGTGTGTGTGTGTACATGTGCTCAGGTAGTAATACCTTTAATTTGTCTAATTTCAATGAAAGGCTGTGACTCTTCTGGAGTACTGACATTTCTGCTTTTGCTGTTTTGTTTCATTTCACTTCTTCGAAACACTCCAAATGTCTTTTTTACTATTACATCACTATTTTGCGTGATGTAGATTCATCTGGAATTTCAAATCGAAATTTTTTTTGTAAACACATGCATATTCACGCCTAATGATTTTAGACAAAGTGTAGAAAAGTTCTGGGACCCATCAGCATTAAATTCCTTTAGTATTAGGTTCGTACACAAAATGGATAGGGTGGGATTTTGGTATTGTATTGTGACGTGGTTGGTACATATTACAGCGGTAGGCAATAGACTCTCCATTGTTTTTCGACATATATATCACTCCTTATCGTTCGTGTATTCGCTCTACTAGAGGTTTAGCTTTAACCTCTCCCAATATGCTGCAGCGAGGCAATCTTCTTGCTATTACAGCGTTAGATTCTTTGGAAATACTCTCTTAGTTGAACTATAGGCGGCACCAAAATATATTAATATAAGTACATAGGGATGTGTGTCTGTGTGTTCGTATATATATATATATATATATATATATATATATATATATACATATAAATATAACCATTTGGCATGAGTTTTGAAAACGTATAAAAAGGGAAAGAATTTTATACACTCAAACACACGTACATGCACCTACATGTATACACATGTGCACGCATACACGCACATACATATGCTCCTTTTAGATGTGCAGTTATTATTATTATTATTATTATTATTATTATTATTATTATTAGGAGTAGTAGTAGTAGTAGTAGCAGCAGCAGTAGTACTAGTAGTAGTAGCAGCAGCAATGGTGTTAATTGCTCTTTCACATACATTTCCATACTATATGTAACATTCCAACATTTCATTTTTCTCTTATTATTATTATTATTATTATTATTATTATTATTATTATTATTATTATTATAACTATTATTATTATTATTATTATTATTATTATTATTATATATTTGCCACTTGTATCTAGCACATTTTTATTTGTTTTCTCTCTTTCTTATCTATTCGTCCAGTATCAATTTCGTTGGTCATTATCAATTCTTTACTGAATTTTTCTTTGCCGCTTAAATTCATTCCCTATTCTTCCCATTTGATATCCATCAATCTTCCAATATATATATATATATACATATATATATACATATATATATATATATATATATATATATATATATATATATATATATATATATATATATATATATATATATATGTATGTATATGTATATATATATATATATATATATATATATATATATATATATATATATATATATATATATATATATATATATATATATATATATATATATATATATATATATATATATATATATACATTTATGCATATACATATATACATATATATTTATACATATATATTTATACGATTTATGCATATATACCTATATATACATATATGTATATGCATATACATATATATGTATATATATGTTTGTATCTATATATGTGTATGTATGTATGCTTGCATGTATGTGTGTGTTGTGTGTGCGTGCATTTGTGTGTATGTATGAAATTCATATTAATGGAATGATTACAAGAACAGTAACAAAGAAATAATAAATACGACTGATATATATATATATATATATATATATATATATATATATATATATATACAATTTTGTTGTTTTTGCTTCCAGAATTGCATAGTTATAAAGATATATTTGACCATTTATTAAGCAACTACAATTTTCTTTCTTACCTACACAGTTACGATATTTACATATATGGATATGTTATGTGCGTGCATAAATGTACATATGTATATCTATGTGTATATACGTAAACACATTCAAATATATATATATATATATATACATGTATATATATATATATATATATATATATATACATGTATATATATATATATATATATATATATATATATATATATATATATATATATATATATATATATATATATATATATATATATATATATATATATATATATAAACATATATATACATACACATATATATAAATATATGTATGTATGTATGTATGTATGTATATATATATATATATATATATATATATATATATATATATATATATATATATATATATATATATATATATATATATATATAAATAAACATGTATATATACATACACATATATATTTGTTCACACACATCTACATATACACACGCTCATACACACACATATTTATATGTTGTGAGAGAGACAGGGATTGCGCATGCGAAGTGAGAGAGAGAGAGGGAAAAAGTCGAGCGATTGTGTGAGAAACGTATTTTGATGGTACATCAAATAACCAGAAATTGCTCTGATTGGCGTGTGTATGTATACATTGTTGGAATGACTCATCCTTAGCGGCTCCGTTCTCTCCCACAGCTCTCCGAAGAATTCCACATAATTAATTTTCCCCCCTGCAAATAATCTGGACTATGTTCTCTCCATCTCAAAGATAGTAGTACTAAGTAGAATTTAACCACTTATCTGTGTATGCCTATGTGTGTTTATCCTGGTTTGGTAGAATCGAGGGCGGGGGATAGGCAGAACCATTAATCGTTAGAGGCATTGATCAAAATGTTTCCCGCAGTGATTTCTTTCTCAGCGCATTACATTTTAGGTTTGAATCCTACCGACGTCAGCTCTGCTTTACTCCCATTTAGGATCAGTAAAAGAATGCACCAGTCATGTATTGAGATCAGTGATATTGTCTAGGTCTTTCCTCTGAAAGTCACTGACTCTGCGCATAAATCAGTAGCAACATACATACATACATACATACATACATACATACATACATACACGTATATGGATATATGCGGTGCGTGAGTAAAGACCTCCACTATATATAAAATGCCCAAGATGCCCTGTATGGCACAGCGGCACACATGCGACACTCAGATAGTTGAGGGTCCAAGTCAAGCAGTATCTATCTATCTATCTATCTATCTATCTATCTATCTATCTATCTATCTATCTATATCATTTCCAGTATTTTGTGCGATTGCATACGTGCATGTATATACGACAGTGGGAGAAACGGAGGTGTGGATGGATGGATGGATAGAGACTGTGGAACATGTTGGGAGGCTCTATACATGGTAGAATGGAACATGAGTAGCCATTATGAGGCACTGAAAATGCATGCAGATTTGTTACACTGACACCTACAACAGCCATTCTTATGCAATCAAACGTGCTCGCCCATATGCCTATTTCCATGAATATATCTGAATTGTTTATGTCATCTATTTTCTTTTTTGTTCCTTTTTTCTTTCACCATCTATTTGTGCTCGTCTCTGTGTGTGCGCACGTGTGCTTGTGTGCGTAAGAGAGAGAGAGAGAGAGTGAGGGTGTGCGTGTGCGTGCGTGTGTGTGCGTGCGTGTGTGTGCGTGTGTGCCCGTGTGTGTGTGTACGCACGCCTGTATGCGCCCTAGTGTGTGCACACGAACCACACTGTCCGCGTGCGATTTTGTGTGCGTGTACATGTATCCCGTTTACGCGACTGTGAGCCGAACGAATGCCGACGCATGAAATGTTAGACAAGAGAAAGAATATGTGCCAAAATCGGTAAAGAGAATCGTTTAGAATATAACATAGATTGGGTTGATATTTGCCAGCATTTTGTAGACATGTTGGTGGCGACGCAAACGGTACTGATGGAAAACAGCAATAAAAAACAGCCATTCTTGCCATCAATCACGTGGCTTGATATTACTTTAAGTCTTATTTGTTTTCAATTACATATATACGCGCTCGTGTGCATACATACACTTACACACAGAGGTTCATTCATATATATCTCTCTCTATATATATATGGCATACACTTTCTCTCATAACACGCTTGCCAGATCGTAGATTTTCTGGCTTCCTATGAGTATTGAATTAGTACCGGTATTTTATTAGACATTTAAGGAATAAATTTCTCATCACACATATTGTGTTCAAGTAAAGTAATATTTATCTCTTTCTCTCTCATTTCTTCCCCCTTTCTCTTCGCATATATCAAACTCTGTGTATGTTCATAATTGTCTATCTACGTACACCTTTCAAAATATTCATACATCCATTTATCCTTTATATCTATCTATCTATTTCTCTCTCTCTCTCTCTCTCTCTCTCTCTCTCTCTCTCTCTCTCTCTCTCTCTCTCTCTCTCTCTCTGTATATATATATATATATATATATATATATATATATATATATATATATATATATATAACCCATTCATATTCCTAGATACACTTATATATATATATATATATATATATATATATACTTATATAAAATATACATATACACAAAATATAATATACACACAAATATGTACATATATACATACATATGTATATACATATATATGTAAATATATTCATATATAAATGTTTACTTGACATAGATGTATATAAGCACACACATACGCGTATATATATAAATATATACGCACATATATAAATATATACACACACCTGCATACATACATATGTGTGTGTACTTGTACGTATGCACACACTTGTGTGTATGTATGTGTTCGTGTGTGTATGTGTGTGTGTGTACAATAGGCATAGATGCTTATTTTGCATTACCTATATCCTTTACTGCATCATCTTCTAAAAACAAAACGTTTCCCCAGAACTGCACAAAAGAATCACATAAAGCGAAATAAATTCTACTAAACTTTTCAATTGTATTTTATGAATATAGGAAATAAATTCATATTGCATAGCTGATTAATGCTCAACCCAAGACAATATACACTTTGCAGTGGTAATTTAGTTACAAAACGATGAGTATTTCTCTCTCTTTCCATGTGCATGTGTGCGCATATGCGTACATAAATACACACTAACGAGTGTGTGTGTGCATGTGTGTTTTCGTAAATTCTCCCATATATATATATATAAATATATATATATATATATATATATATATATATATATAATATAATATATATATATATATATATATATATATATATATATATATATATATATATACGTTCATAGACACACTCAGACACTCTCTTTCACACACACACACATTAATAGTCTTTCGAGGTTTAGACTCAGGATTCCATTGTTTAGTGCCGTTCACGGACAAATAAACAAAATATTGTTTTGAATAAGCTTCAATTTGATTGTCTATTGAAATACCCACGCCTATATGCAGACTCTCCCACGAAAAGACACAAACACATACATAAAGTTAATCCAACACATGCACAATCACACCCCGCCAAACACACACAAACACGAACAAACTCACACATACATACTCAATTAAGCGTATTCACTGGCGCAAACACAAAACATTAAAACAGCTGAACGCCGTCCTGTAAAAATCTCAGTCTTTTAGTTAAGCAGTAATGGTTCACTCATGAATAACTGGAGACTGCAGGGCGGTTTCAGTTTCCACTTGATAATCATTCACCTAATGTTCAACTGCTTCTATCGTTAACGAAATCTATGAATGTCTCACAATTGTCTCCTCTTCAATTTCCAGCCTCTTGAATATGTTTAGACACCAACATTGCTTATATAAAATATTAGTAGTAATTGAATAAGAGAAGGTGAAATGGTTGAGTTAACTGAGCGAGCGAATGCATGAAATATGGTAATTAGAGTAGTTATTTCAGTTTTTGATTTTTCACTTTCTATTTGAATCAATAAAATAAGTGCCAGTTGTTGATTAATCGGTGATCTGCACCGATTGAAACTCGTTTCTGATCAAAGGCGCTCCATCCATGATCATCCATTATACTATTCAGTTATAATGCATGTGGTATTACACTATCTAATATGTTCTTCTTTTTAGAAGGTATAATACAGTTGAAGGGAGATTTATTAAGCAGTCAATCCAAATACAGAAAGCTTGTGGCTTCGAACAGTGTACTGAAGATGGAAAACAAATAGGCAAGACAGATGAGGATCTATACAAGAGAAACTGTAGAATAGAAAATTACCCTAGAACATGAATCGCCTAAGAAAACTAAATAGCCTTGCATAATTTCATGAGACAAGAACTTAAAAATCCATAATGGAGACATGGAGACGAATGAAAACCTTTGTACAAAATATGTGCAAGATGCTTATTCACGTGTAAGAATAGGTAGCATATCTATATGGATGGACAGTTGTGTGGCAGCAATATTATTAGAAACCAAGAGCAGTGGATTGGTAGAAACTCTAGAGCATCCGCTAAAGTTCATTACATTATTTTCCTCAGCTCTGAATGTTCTGACCAGGAAAAATTTTGCGTTTCATGCTTTGCTGTCGATGAAATAAATTACCAGACAAGAACTGGAGTCGATATAATCGACTACGTCTTCCTAAAAGTTTTAGGCCTTGTACCTAAATTACAGTAATATCAATAGTAGCTCAAACAGCATACATAGTTGTTTAGATTTAGGTTGTATGAAATGCATTCCAACCATGATTACCTAGTTTATTTTCTAAGAAAATTGTATCTTGGACTACATTATCTAATGTGATAATTTTTAAGAGAATGTAATTCTGAGCGATTTGGTTGCTATCTTTAACAGATCATGTGTCATATAGAGACTCCGTCTTTGTGTATTCTAGACTTTCATTGGCATATTTGAAAATCAGATGCAGTAGCAGTAGAAGAAGCTATAAGCACATTTTATAAATGTTACAGACTATATATAAAAATAAATGATTTAATGAAAGTTCACGTGAGCTGTTCATCTAAATTTATGCAAGCAGAAAAATCAAACTAATACAAAAAAGTAACAGCAAACAATAAAAAAGCAAAAACAGTTTCCAGCGAATAAGTTATAGCATGCCATATTCTAAATCATCCAAGTAAGAACAGGAATCACCATTTTCCAGTTTTATTTATTCCAACGTCTTCTTTTGTTTTTCAATAAGTTTGGTTGCATGTGTACACTCACACACAGACGTATATCTATGTGAATATTAGAATTATCGAATCCAAGTCATTCATACAGTGTGAGTTGTCAAGAATGAAGCTTGATATATCTATCTATCTATCTATCTATCTATCTATCTATCTATCTATCTATCTATCTATCTATCTATCTACCGACCTATCTATCTATACTCACACATGTTAGTATATGTATATATACAATCATGTATATATTTGTATATGTATATACATTCACACATTCGCACGTGTGTAAGTATATTATATATATGTATATATAAATACATACACACACACACACATATATATATGCATATATGTATGTATATGCATGTATGTATATAATTTTGTGCACATGTATATTCAATATAAAATGTTTGAGCGTGTATATGTGTGTATGCGAATTTGTATTTAGTGCATCAGCGTTTGCACGTTACTATACATGTATATATAGAAATGTATCTCGAGGGTTATTTGTAGATAGATAGATATAGTTCGATTTTCGTGACAACCACTTTATGTGTGGTCATTCGTTCAGAAGGTGAAAGCAGATGCGCTCCTATTGAAGCAAATTGCTATCAGATATTACAATTCTTTTCCTGTTTAAAAGAGCTTCCATCATTTCCTCTTTGTCCTCCCCCTTCCACTCCATTTTACTACTCTCTTATTCGTTTTTGTATAATTTCTTTCTTTTATTAAAAGCTTGACTGCACAACTTACTATAAACGGTCCATCTGATACAGGATGCTTCTTGCCTGACAACGGTCAAACAATTAACTTAATGGTCTAACGCACAGATTACCCATAAATTCACAATCTAACCAACTAGCGAACAACTTCCCCAACATCTTCCATCGATCGTACTACACCCAACACTTTCACATGTATTTACAGCGAGCTTCCTGGTGTATCTAACCAATATCCAGTGCGCATGAATTCCGCCATTTTGAATTGAGATATACCGAAGAAGAGTAAGTGATACAGATTAATGTAAGAATAGCGTACGCCAAACAGAACATCGTCGTCTGGTTAGCGCAAATCCTTCCTATATAAAGAAAAATAGAAAAATAAAATAGAAAAACAAACCTGACACATTAACTTTCTATCTTTTTCTTCTGATAGTTGTTTCTTTATCAATTAAATACGAGGATTCTATAGTTGTAACACACATTTTACTGTTGTGTAAATCTCAGCAGTAATGCTTCGTACCGATAAAGAGATAAAGACCAAACCAATATAAATCTGATGATGTTTTGAGAACATTAAGAAACCAAAACGTTCGTTCTGTTTTGCCGAACTGCGACCAAAGTTTGATACTTGGTCGACGCCGCGCTTACAACGTGTATAAATAAGCCGTATATATATGACATGATTCAACTCTTAACTTTTTCTGTAAAACACCGTTTCTTTCCCTCATCAAAAATAAAAGAAATATTTATATTGATATAATAAAATATGAAGCATCGAACGATGTATCGCTGTTAGCGAGATTTTGTAGCAGGTGCATTTCTTTATATTTCTCTTATATAGCAATCGGCGCCCATCATTATTTTCCTGGGAATATAGCTCGCTTGAAGAATGGAAGCTGTCTTTAGTGTGTGTCCAACAGAAACAATCCTACAAAATGCACACTAGGACAGATGATATTAAACCGGGCGACGAATTATGTCTACGACTCCATTTACGTATTTACTTTTTATTTCTCTCTCTAAAACCGCCTTGGTTAGTCTCAGATACTTTTGGACAATAAGGCATCTTATCAGAGGTTAATTTACCTCATAGATGTCCTCATAGACGCTGCCTATTATTTGACAGCTGTACCTTCTAAAATTAAAAAAAACAAACCCTTAGATTTAAATGCAGAAAAATATCCACTTCTTGGGAACGACAAAAATCAATACGATTTAAACATTAATTTAGTGAAGTATTACATGATTCGGTGGCGGTAATAAATGGTTAAAAAACAGGTTCAGTTTTTTTTTTTTTTACCTTTTCACTGATCAAATATAAATGAGGACGTATTGAAAACAATTGCTCAAGTGTCACGATAACAGAGCTAACTATAAAATACAACAAAGGAAAAAAATAAATAGAATTAAATCAGAGTTAAAAGAAATAACATGATGTTACTTCTATCAGCCTCGTATAGTGTCATATATAAAAGAGTGAATTTCAATAAAAGAATCAAACCAAAGAGTAAAATTTGTCAAATGACATAAATGCGTGTAGTGCGAGATGAAGTAAATTCTGACGCTTGGAACAGAACTCTTTTAAAAATATTTCAATAAGCATTGACTTTGACGCATGATTTTCTGTCCACTTCAAAACTGTTGATATTAGAAACATTCTAAATAAAAAGTAATGTAAAATGTTTCTACTTTGTACTACTCGAGTCAATGAGGGAGATTTTATATGTTACTTGACATGGTAGAAATAACAGCAAATTTTCACTCTAATCTTACATTGCTATGTTTTTGTTTGCTTATTCGTTTTTTAAAGAATTAATGTCTTTAATCCAGGGTCTACTCGATCAGGGCTAATGGGATGCTAAATAGCAACATTAGTTGCAATTCTACTTTATACGTCATAACCTCTCTATTTTAATGAGACGAAAAGCATGGGACAAGAAATCTAAGGAAAGTCGTAGCTTAAATATCCAACCAATAGTTCCATTCTAGAAACCAGTTTACAAATAAAAATAAAAGAAACACTTGCTGAAAATATCCGCCATTTAAATTGAATTCGCACAGAAGTTGTACGACTACAATTATTTGGTAATATACTTTGGTACAAAGAGAATGAAAGAGCCTGCAAGATTGCATGTATGTCTGTATGATAAAAGAGTTTTCTTTACACTATATCTATTCTGGTTCGCCCTTAAAGCCCAGCACATTTGACAAACGTCTTCACCGTAGTTTCGAGTTGTTCAATACGTATTGAGTACAATATCGCCGGATGGTAATGCAAATACGCATTGCACAATGGCACGTAAACATTCTCATTTGGTCTCTGTCACTTTCTATCTCTCTCTCTCTCTCTCTCTCTCTCTCTCTCTCTCTCCCTCTTTTTCTCTCTATTTCTCACACATACATAAATAAACAAATAGAAAGAATAACAAATGCTATACAACATAAATTGCTGATTTAACAAAGTTATCTCTGCTTCAGTAGAGTGTGGCATAATTACCAAATGGCAATTAAGACGAGCTCTATATGAAAAGGAAAGATAAACCCAAAAGTTAATAATTCTCAAACGCTGACATGTCATTGAAAAAAGGACGGGCTAATTGTCCGGATAAAAGAAAACCGTCGTGAACATATGTTACTGCCTCAATAGGTATCACCAGCCTGGTAATTTTCATACCTGATCTCCAGTAGTCAAGGAACTTAGTCATATAAGAAAGAGTAGAACACATATGGGAAATGAAACAAACCATGAGAGATTGTTTCCTCGAGCTTTCAATAACATAGGGTGATGATTAGTTACATAACGTAAAGTACATAAGACTTATATTGTCAAATCATCAGAAAAGTGTAAACTTTATGCATAACATTGGCATTACTGGATCGTATAAATGCTGACACGATCAACTATCGCATCTGTATGTATGTATACTCATACATACATACATACATACATATATACATACATACATACATACACACACACACACACACACACACACACATACATATATATATATATATATATATATATATACATACATCTCTCTCTTTCTGTCTCTGCATGTCTGTCTGTCTGTCTCTCTCACTACATATATATATATACGCACACACATATATATACTACACACATATATGTATATATATATATATATATATATATATATATATATATATATATATATATATATATATATATATATATATATATATATATATATATATATATACGAACATACAGTTACTACTTTCACACAAGTCACTCATGCTGCTAGAAACAGTAATTAGCCCTTCTGTAGCAAACCAACAAAATATTATTCCAAGTTGTGATATAAAATAAGATTTCAGCCAATAAATGAAAATAAACAAGAAGAAGAAAAATTGATATCAATCCTCTTAATACTAGTTTTTATATATTTATATACAGTAATAATATATGACGCTACTGAAATATATAATTCAAATAAAAATCAAAAGCAAATGTCTGAAAAATAAGAAAACTTTCCGAGGAATTAACAAAACTGCGCACACCATTGTCTCTTCAGACTGGACAATTTCAATAAAATATATATACAAAAATAAACAGTCTGACATCCGAGATAGTTTAATTTAGTTCTACTTAGTCACGAAATAGGGATAGTTACACCTATACGCACATCGCTCAGACATACACACATCTACATACATACGCACAGGACACACACATATTTATATACTCATACACGAACTATTATTGGAACATCTATGCTCTAAGCATGCATAAATAATAACATAGGCCGGCAAAGAGACTCAGTTTTGTACACAGAGAGATTAACAACTGTTGCTGCGGAGGAAAATTACTTGTATGATGTCAAACTAAAAGATGCCAGGAATAATATAACATAACAACCTTGATTACATATGGGTGACTGTATTCGAGAAAGAAATTTAAAAATATAAAACGAATTGACTTTAGAGATGGACAAAAAAATAAATGTAATTCCTGGGATAGATATCATGGGATATTGGATATTTGTGTTCGGTCTCAGTTTAATCATTCTGAAGTAATACCGTTTTGGAAGCTGCTAAATAATTCCTCAGCATGATTACAGACTTTTGTAGATACGTGCTGGTCAGTTATTAAGTACAAGAGTACAGATATATACACATCTCTTTTGTGTGCGTGTATGTGGGCGTGTGTGCGCGCGCATTTAAACACACACACACACACACACACTCGTACACGCGTTCTATATGGAGATATATATATTGGTCTCATAGTTTGGCAAAAGGCCACCGATTTTGGGGGAGACGTAAGTCGATTAGATCGATTCCAGAGCTTGACTACTGATACTCGTTTTATTGACACCGAAAGGATGAATGACAAAGTCGACCTCGGAGAAATTTGAACTAAGAGCGCAAAGACGGACGAAATGCCACTAATCATTTTG